>NC_057390.1:88684265-88857306 GCF_019320065.1 Cervus canadensis | reverse complement strand
TTTTCTTTTCCTATCTGGATTCCTTTTACTTCTTTTTCTGCTCTGATTGCTGTGGCCAAAACTTCCAACACTATGTTGAATAGTAGTGGTGAGAGTGGGCACCCTTGTCTTGTTCCTGATTTCAGGGGAAATGCTTTCAATTTTTCACCATTGAGGGTGATGCTTGCTGTGGGTTTGTCATATATAGCTTTTATTATTTTGAGGTATGTTCCTTCTATTCCTGCTTTCTGGAGAGTTTTAATCATAAATGAGTGTTGAATTTTGTCAAAGGCTTTCTCTGCATCTATTGAGATAATCATATGGTTTTTATCTTTCAATTTGTTAATGTGGTGTATTACATTGATTGCTTTGCGGATATTAAAGAATCCTTGCATTCCTGGGATAAAGCCCACTTGGTCGTGGTGTATGATTTTTTTAATATGTTGTTGGATTCTGTTTGCTAGAATTTTGTTAAGGATTTTTGCATCTATGTTCATCAGTGATATTGGCCTGTAGTTTTCTTTTTTTGTGGCATCTTTGTCTGGTTTTGGAATTAGGGTGATGGTGGCCTCATAGAATGAGTTTGGAAGTTTACCTTCTTCTGCAATTTTCTGGAAGAGTTTGAGTAAGGTAGGTGTTAGCTCTTCTCTAAATTTTTGGTAGAATTCAGCTGTGAAGCCATCTGGTCCTGGGCTTTTGTTTGCTGGAAGACTTTTGATTACAGTTTCGATTTCCTTGCTTGTGATGGGTCTGTTAAGATCTTCTATTTCTTCCTGGTTCAGTTTTGGAAAGTTATACTTTTCTAAGAATTTGTCCATTTCATCCAAGTTGTCCATTTTATTGGCATAGAGCTGCTGGTAGTAGTCTCTTATGATCCTTTTTATTTCAGTGTTGTCTGTTGTGATCTCTCCATTTTCATTTCTAATTTTGTTAATTTGGTTTTTCTCTCTTTGTTTCTTAATGAGTCTTGCTAATGGTTTGTCAATTTTGTTTATTTTTTCAAAAAACCAGCTTTTAGCTTTGTTGATTTTTGCTATGGTCTCTTTAGTTTCTTTTGCATTTATTTCTGCCCTGATTTTTAAGATTTCTTTCCTTCTGCTAACTCTGGGGTTCTTCATTTCTTCCTTCTCTAATTGCTTTAGGTGTAGAGTTAGGTTATTTATTTGGTTTTTTTCTTGTTTCTTGATGTAAGCCTGTAATGCTATGAACCTTCCCCTTAGCACTGCTTTTACAGTGTCCCATAGGTTTTGGGTTGTTGTGTTTTCATTTTTCATTCATTTCTATACATATTTTGATTTCTTTTTTGATTTCTTCTATGATTTGTTGGTTATTCAGAAGCGTGTTATTTAGCCTCCAGGTGTTTGAATTTTTAACAATTTTTTCCTGTAATTGAGATCTAATCTTACTGCACTGTGGTCAGAAAAGATGACTGGAATGATTTCAAATTTTTTGAATTTTCCAAGACCAGATTTATGGCCCAGGATGTGATCTATTCTGGAGAAGGTTCCGTGTGCACTTGAGAAAAAGGTGAAGTTGCTTGTTTTGGGGTGAAATGTCCTATAGATATCAATTAGGTCTAGCTGTCCATTGTGTCATTTAAAGTTTGTGTTTCCTTGTTAATTTTCTGTTAATTGATCTATCCATAAGTTGTGAGTGGGGTAATTTAAAGTCTCCCACTATATTGTGTTACTATTAGTTTCCTCTTTCATACTCGTTAGTGTTTTGCCGTAATATTGCGGTTGCTTCCTATGGTTGGGTGCCATAATATTTATAATTGTTATATCTTTCTTCTTGGATTGATCCTTTGATCATTATGTAGTGTCCTTCTTTGTCTCTTTTCACATCCTTTATTTGAAAGTCTATTTTATCTGATATGAGTATGCGGACTCCTGCTTTCTTTTTGGTTTCCTCCCGTTTTTGCAAATGGATATTTTTCCAGGCCCTTTCACTTTAGTCTGTATGGTTCCTTGCTTTGAGGTGGGTCTCTTTAGACAGCATATATGGGGGTCTTGTTTTTGTATCATTCAGCCAAATCTTTGTTCTTTGATTGGGGCATCAAAAACCCATTTTACATTTTAGGGTAATTATTGAAGGTGTGTCCCGTTTGCCATTTACTTTGTTGTTTGGGTTCACGTTTATACAACCTTTCTGCATTTCCTGTCTAGAGAAGATCCTTTAGCATTTGTTGAAGAGCTGGTTTGGTGCTGAATTCTCTCAGCTTTTGCTTATCTGTAAAGCTTTTGAATTCTCCTTCATATCTGAATGAGATCCTTGCTGGATACAGTAATCTAGGTTGAAGGTTATTCTCTTTCATTACTTTCAGTATGTCCTGCCATTCCCTTCTGGCCTGGAGGGTTTCTATTGATAGATCAGCTGTTATCCCTATGGGGATCCCTTTGTGTGTTATTTGTTGTTTCTCCCTTGCTGCTTTTAATGTTTGTTCTTTGTGTTTGATCTTTGTTAATTTGATTAATATGTGTCTTGGGGTGTTTTGCCTTGGGTTTATCCTGTTTGGGACTCTCTGGGCTTCTTAGACTTGGGTGGCTATTTCCTTCCCCATTTTAGGGAAGTTTTCAGCTATTATCTCCTCGAGTGTTTTCTCATGGCCTTTCTTTTTGTCTTCTTCTTCTGGAACTCCTATGATTCAAATGTTGGGGCGCTTCACATTGTCCCCGAGGTCCCTGAGGTTGTCCTCATTTCTTTTGATTCTTTTTTCTTTTTTCCTCTCCGTTTCATTTATTTCCACCATTTTATCTTCTATCTCACTTATCCTATCTTCTGCTTCCGTTAGTCTACTCTTGGTTCCCTCCAAAGTGTTTTTGATCTCATTCATTGCATTATTCATTTTTAATTGACTCTTTTTTATTTCTTCTAGGTCTTTATTAAACATTTCTTATATCTTTTCAATCTTTGTCTCCAGGCTATTTATCTGTAACTCCATTTTGTTTTCAAGATTTTGGATCATTTTTATTATCATTATTCTAAATTCTTTTTCAGGTAGATTCCCTATCTCCTCCTCTTTTGTTTGACTTGGTGGGCATTTTTCATGTTCCTTTACCTGTTGGGTATTTCTTTGCCTTTTCATCTTGTTTAGATTGCTGTGTCTGGAGTGGGCTTTCTGTATTCTGGAGGTCTGTGGTTCCTTTTTATTGTGGAGGATTTACCCAGTGGGTGGGGTTAGACGATTGGCTTGTCAAGGTTTCCTGGTTAGGGAAGCTTGCGTCAGTGTTCTGGTGCGTGGAATTTGATTTCTTCTCTTTGGAGAGCAATGGAGTGCCCAGTAATGAGTTTTGAGATGGGTCTATGTGTTAGGTGTGTCCTTGGGCAGCCTGTATGTTGACGTTCACGGCTATGTTCCTGCATTGCTGGAGAATTTGCGTGGTATGTCTTGCTCTAAAACTTATTGGCTCTTGGGTGGTGGTTGGTTTCAGTGTAAGTATGGAGGCTTTTGGACAGTCACTTATTACTTAAAATTCCATGTAGTCAGGAGTTTTCTGGTGTTCTCAGGTTTTGGGCTTAAGTCTCCTGCCTCTGGATTTCAGTTTTATTCTTCCTGTAGTCTCAGGACTTCTCCAACTATACAGCACTGATAAGAAAACTTCTAGGTTAGTGGCGAAAAGATTCTCCCCCGTTAGTGACACCCAGAGAGGTTCACAGAGTTACATGAAGAAGAGGAGAGGGAGGAGGGAGATAGAGATGAGCAGGAGGAGAAAAAGGGGGACTCAAGAGGAGAGAGACAGATCTACGCAGCTGTCTGTTCCCAGAGTGTTCTCCGTAGCCCAGTCACCTACAAAGATTCACATAATTGGATTGGGAAGAGAAGGGGGAGGGAGGAAATAGAGGTGTTCTGAGGTAGAAAACAGAGAGTCAAGATTGGGAGAGAATAATCTTCGGTTTAAAAATAGGGCTTCTCTTCTTTTTTTTTTTTTTTGTAAGGTTATAGTGTATTGAAAATGAAAATTAAGGAGTAGTAGAGGAGTACTAGAGGACTTTAAAAGAAATAAGAGAAAAAGAAAAATAGAAAATAGAAGAGAAAAAGGAAAGAAAGAAAAAGAAGAAGAAAAAAAAGGAAAAAAAAGGAAAAAGAAAGAAAAAAGAAAAAAAGAAAGAAAAAAAAATTTTTTTTTCCTAATTAAAAAAATCGTAAAAATCTATGGAAATGAAAGTTAAGGAGTAATGGGGGAGTAATAGGGGATTTTAAAGGAAAATAAAAGAGAAAAAATAAAAAAGAAAAAATAAAAAAAATAATAAAAAAGAAAAAATAAAGAAAAAAAAAAGAGAGAAAAAAGTAAAATTATATCTAGGAGTTTTTCTGGAGCTGTTGTGGTCAGTGTGGGTTCGGCTCAGTTTCAAATAGCTCCTCATTCCAGCTTACACTTCTCGATATCTACAGGCCCCTTCCGGTGTAGTCGGTGTTTTCTAGAGGGATTTTAATCTGTTGCACCAGTCCCTTCTGAGGCGGTTCCCTTTGTTTATTTGGCTTCTGTTTGCCGGTCTCTTCAGAGCCTCATTTCCGCCCTGACACAGGCGGTTGGAGGTGGACTCTTATTCAGGTAGCTAGTTCCGTCGCTCTGCGGGGCAGGGAGGGGCTGGCGCTGCAGGGAGGGGCTTGCGCCGCGGGGACGGGCTGGCGCTGCCGGGAGGGGCTGACGCTGCTTTCTCCGTCTGCGCTGCTCAGGCTCCCGGCTGTTCTTTATGGAGCGCGCCCCGCGCTGCGCTAGGTTCCAGCCCTCGGGTGTTCCACAAAAGCGCGGAACGAAAAGCTGCGCCTGCTCTCTGTGCCTTCCCCATCAGAGCGGTCCAGGCAGCCAGGGGCTTGGTGGGCGCACTCTCCCCAGGTGTGGCGTGCCCACTCCCTTCCATGGTCCCAGTTTCAGTTTCCTCTGGCGCCAGTTGGGTGGACGCGCCTTCTGCCCTCCGCGTCCCCAGCCCCAGTCCCTGCCCGCGCCGGTCGGGTGCCTGCGCCCTGTGTCTCGCCGCGACCTTCCCCTCCCCCCTGCCTCCTGCCTCCGGCGGGGCTGGGCCGGTCCGCAGCCTGCGAGCTCTTCTCGGGACTTTCTCGGTCTCTTTGTTCTGCGAGTGGCTGGCAGTGTGTTCGGGCCGGTTAATTTTCTCTCTCTCTTTTGGTCTCCCACAGTTCAAGTTGGCACCTCACAGAAGCTCCCTCCGATTGTCCTCAGGGCACTCAGGCCCGGACCCTACTCCAAGCAATGCCGCCCAAGACTCCCTTCCCGGGACGGGTCTCCGTCCTTAGCTCTTTTGTCTCACTTTTAATCTTTTATATTTTGTCCTACCTCCTTTCGAAGATAATGGGCTGCTTTTCTGGGCGCCTGATGACCTCAGCTAGCGATCAGAAGTTGTTTTGCGAAGTTTGCTCTGTGTTCAGTTATTCTTTTGATGAATTTGTAGGAGAGAAAGTGGTCTCCCCGTCCTACTCCTCCGCCATCTTGGCTCCTCTCTCCTGCAGTGGCTTCTTTTGTTGCAGAGCATGGACTCTAGAGCACTTGGGCTTCAGTAGTTGCGACTCTCAGACTTGATTGCCCCATGGCATGTGGAATCTTCCTGGACCAGGGATTGAACCCGTGTCCCCTGCATTGGCAGATAGATTCTTAACCACTGGACCACCAGGGAAGTCCCCATCCTCTTCTTAAAGTTTGTCAACCCATGGCTTTTCTTCCTGGACACTCTCGTTCCCATGACTCAGCAAAAGTTCACAAAACTATTATTTTCAAGACTTATAAAGGAAAGGCATGATTATACAAATATTATGGACGGAAGTATTTTTAAAATACATATGTCTCTGCTCTCAACAAAATACTTTAACATTTTGGAGCACATGATTCTAGGTTTTAAGAAAATCATAATCTGCATCTTTGCAAATAGTTGTAAATATGCCTATGTACAAATTTTCTATTATGTCATTGCAAAAATTATATATAAGCTTTTCATAAATATCAGTTTAACAGTTACATAATATTCCAATGGGAGTATACTATAGTGACTTTCACCCCTCCCTTATTGATAGAAATTAAGCTGTAACTATTTATTATCTTTTAAAAATATACCACAATTAGACATTTTCCTAATTATAATTCTAAGGAAAACTTTTTTCAGTACAGGGCAAAGAGTAGAAAAGTGCAAATGATTCAACAAGACTTCCAAAGTTCTGCACCATTCATTCCTGCTAATTTCTCTTGCCACAACCCGAACTCTTCCCCTGATGAAATGTACATTTCAGTCTTTCACTTTTCCTAAATAGTTTCCTGAATTTCTTGCTTTTTCTCTTTTCCATGCCTTTTCCTGTTCCTCTGTTTTCCTCTCTTCCAAGTGCTCTGTCTTTCACTTTCCATGTCACCTTTCACTTGTTTTTTAATCTTAGGCCTCTGCTCATCTGTAACTTCCTAAAACCTACCTTACTTGACTCCTTACACTTGGATTTGGCACCCTTCCTCTGTGCTCCTGTAACTCTCATCACTTGCCTTTGTTCCAACACTTGACACGCACTCTTTTGTCTCTCCCGCTCACTAGATTGGGAGCTCTTTTAGGGAAAAGAAATGTGTTTTCAAATCTTTACTCAGAGTCTCCCACAAAACCCTTGCCACATAGTAGTTACACAATATTTTTATGAATGAGTAAATAAATACTGTTGGAAAATACTGAGTAAAATGCTATCTCCTCCACTTGATTCTGTATCTTTTGTTTTTATTTTTGCCAGTCTAAATGGAGTAGATTTCTGACACTGATATCTTCTCACACTCATACTTATGGCTAAAGAGTATATTTTAAGCCCTAATTATGTGCCAACTACTGTTATTTGTCACAACTGACCCCGCAAAAAATCACTGTATGGATTTAATTATTTCTATAAGAAGAAAAAAATTCTATTTCTGAGAAGAAGAAACCAAATGATTCTTTGTTAAATGTCTTCACTCTCCAGGGACAAGTATTAATAGCAACTTTCCTCCTAGTTCAAGACTGAATTAATAGCAGCTTTCCTCCCAGTTCCAGACTGAATGTGGAAGGAAGAAATCCACACTATTCAGAGCCCACTGTGAAAAGAGAGGCATCATGGTGCAACAGAACAGGGCTTTAGATGTGAAGTTAACGTCTTGGGGTTTGAATCCTCATTTGGCCGTTTGCTTTTGAGTCACTCTCATTGCAATAAGGGCTACCCATGTGGCTCAGTGGTAAAGAATCTGCCTGCCAATGCAGGAGATGCAAGAGATGGGTTCGATCCCTGGGTCAGGAAGATCCCCTGGAGGAAGAAATGGCAACCCACTCCAGTATTCTTGCCTGGAGAATCTCATGGGCAGAGAAGCCTGGTGGACTACAGTCCATGGGGCCACAAAGAGTCAGACATGACTGAGCAACCGAGAACATAACACATTACAATAAAATGGGAAAGCTACTATCTACCTTGAAAATGATTGAGAGGGTTAAATGAGTTCCTAGATGCAAGCATTCTTTAAATGAATCTGAAATAATAAGTCCTCATTTGTATTCCCAAAGGAATTGACTGTCTGTAGTATCTGGCGAAGATACATCCACTGGGATTGGTTAAGGGAAGTGCATTTATCACTCCCAAATTGTTCCTTCCCAGAAATTGGTGCCCTTGGTCTCCTGGGTCCCAACCTAGCTGCTAAAAATGGATACCTTTGTCCTTGCCTTGGATCTGGTGAAAAGTGGATCCTCCCACTTCAAGACTGAGTGTGTGACTTTTTCCATTCCCCATATCAAAGTATTTTGGAGAGAAAATGAAAAATTAGTTCATACCCTTGCATACTGCATGATAAGTCGCTTCAGTCATGTCATACCTTTGAGCTGACACTATCTGAATTTATCACTCCTGTGCTAGGTAAGGCTGGTATTTATAGATTTCACTCAGTAGTGTGTGTGTGTGTGTGCGTGTTTGTGTATGAATGAATGGTCTGGTACAAAATCTGAAAGATGATTATACTGTGCTTGGCACTTTTATAATTTTGTTGTGTCATCTCAATAACTTAGTTAGACATAATAACCATAATTCCTTGGAGTTTATACCTTCCCCTTTAATAAATTGTTCTCTTTTTCACAGTTTTGATGGCTATCTGGCATGCATGCAAGCTGAGAATGAAACCTTCCAGGTTTAATAATAATAATATAATCTGTATTGTTTTTGCAAATAGTAGTAAATATGTGTGTGTGCTCAGTTACTCAGTCGTGTCTGACTTTTTGTGACCCCACGGACTGTACCCTGCCAGACTCCTCTGTCCATGGAATTTTCCAGGCAAGAATACTGGAGTGGGTTATCATTTCCTACTCCAAGGGATCTTCCCAACCCAGGGATCAAACCCAAGTGTCCTGTGTCTCCTGCACTGGCAAATGAATTCTTTACCACTGTGCCACCTGGGAAGCTTTCTATTATGTTCCTTCAAAAATCATACTACAAGCTTAATGAACGCATTTTATCAGCCCCATGATGTTATTTCCAATAGATGTTTACCATAATTGTCTTAACCTTTCACTTATTGATAGAAATTAGGTAGTCCATGAAAAATACTGATCAGAGTTTGATCTGCTTTTGTACTGTAGCTCTGAGAAACTCATTTTGTAGGCAGCTGTCTTTGTAAATTCAATAGCTGGTCTCCTAGTCTCTCTATTCACTTCTGATTATTTATTTAAGGACTGATGCAGTGCATCCATCCAAAAGCTTTGGGGGGAATTATGGATCTCACCTTTTTCTCTCTACTGAGGAACATGTATCCAGATGCCTCTTTTTTGTCAGTTGACTCTGCTGGAGTCAGTGTAGCATGGTGACTGGGAACACGCGCTTGAAATCAGATAAATATGGAAGCGAATGATCTGGCCATCATTTTCTTGCTTAATGATTTATGGCAAATTATTTACACTTGTAAGTGCAACTTTCCAGCTGTTTAAGTGGGAATGATGCCTTTTTGTGGTCCTTTTAGATATGATATGATATAAAGTACATCACAGCAGCTGGCTCATGTTATTTGAACAATAAATATGTGGCTGAAAAATGATTGTTAATATAATTTTATTATCAGTATATTGACATGACCATCTAGGCACTTATCTTGAAACCACAAATCTTCCACTCATCCTCAAACTTCCTGATTTACTTCCAGGTATTTTTGAATGTTCTTAGGCAGCAAGTACTGTCTTATCTGAGGATATAGGCAATGAGGGCATGTAATAGTGGGAAGAATATGATCTTTGAAGCCAGGTAGATGTGGGATCAAATCCCAGGGTCACGATATAGTAGTGCTATAAGACTGGGCAAGTTTTATCACTGAGTCTCAATGCTCACCTCTCTAATGAGGATCTGAATACCCATGTTGAAAAGTTTAGGGAAGAAGTAAAGAGTATTTGAAAATCACCTGGTACAAATCAAGTGCCAAATCAACGTGACTATTTCTAGCCCTATCGTAGTCATCTGGCCGAACCGGAAAGACAGGAAACTGGCCTCTGTCTCCAGCCTCTACTCTTATTCTCCCTATATTTCCCCACTTTGTCTGAAGAGGTCAGTGCCCTTATTCAGCCACCCAAACCTGGCCCCCAAATATGAACAGTTCCCGGTCATTCTATCTCAGTGAATCCCTATGGCTCTCTCTCCCAGGATTACTTATTTCTAAACCTAATCTATAATTGGAACCTTAAAGTTTTTTTTTATCTAGCTGAAAGAGTTTTAGGTACCAGCAGCCTGTGGAGGGTGGATTTCTGGGTAGAGATACAGAAGGTTCAATGTTGATCTGCAAATCACACTACACAGGCATAACTCTGCATGTCCCCCAAGAAAAACTGTCTCCCAAAATCTGAATCTTGAGAATATTAGAGTATTGCATTGCTCATTTCCCACACTCCATAAAGATTTGGGGGTCGGGGTTGGGTCCGAGGTGCTAGAAATCTGGCCAGAAAAGCTTCTGCCTCTAGGAGTAAGTAGCAAACTATCTTTCATCTGTTTCTGGGAGACTTAAAGGTAAAGAATTCATAGATATAATAATCTGATATCTGATTCCCACTTTATTGGCTCCTTTGCTGTAATCTCTGAAATCACATCATTTGACATGGATTTTCAGCTACTGGATTAAGTTGGTTTGTTATTACACTGTTCCTTTCACTTAACTGGGGGTGGGGAAGTGGTGGTACATGGTTTCCTTTGGAATCCAGTTGACAGAGTGACGGTGAGGCCAAGTCCTCATTATAAATGCATCTTTGTTTCTAGACTCTCTGTTCCTCTCCACTGCCTTATTGGTCTGTGCTTCTGAAAGTATATCATTTGTTGTAACTGGTATAGCTTTATAATAAAGTTTGATAGGTTGTAGTGAATTCTTACCTTCTCTTTTAAAAATATTTAGAGAAATTTGGATAAATACTGATTGGGGTAAGAAGATAAATATCACATAGGCTATTTTAGAGACACTGAAAAAGATTAGAATTCCTTTTATTTTTTTATTTTTTGAAAACAGTGACAAACTTTATTTTCTTTGGCTCCAAAATCACTGCAGATGGTGACTGCAGCCCCAAAATTAAAAGATGCTTGCTCCTTAAAAGAAAGGCTATGACAAACCTAGACAGTGTATGATAAAGTAGAGATATAACTGACAAAGGTCTGTATAGTCAAAGCTATAGTTTTTTCTGGTAGTCATGTACGGATGTGAGAGTTGGACCATAAAGAAGGCTGAGCACTGAAGAACTGATGCTTTTGAACGTGGGGCTGGAGAAGACTCTTTTTTTTTTTTTTTCATTTATTTTTATTAGTTGGAGGCTAATTACTTTACAATATTGTAGTGGTTTTTGCCACACATTGACATGAATCAGCCATGGATTTACATGTGTTCCACATCCTGAACCCCCCTCCCACCTCCCTCCCCATCCCATCCCTCTGGGTCATCCCAGTGCACCAGCCCCGAGCACTTGTCTCATGCATCCAACCTGGGCTGGTGATCTGTTTCATACTTGATAATGTACATGTTTCGATGCTGTTCTCTCAGATCATCCCACCCTCGCCTTCTCCCATAGAGTCCAAAAGTCTGTTCTATACATCTGTGTCTTTTTTTCTGTCTTGCATATAGGGTTATCATTACCATCTTTCTAAATTCCATATATATGCATTAGTATACTGTATTGGTGTTTATCTTTCTGGCTTACTTCACTCTGTATAATGGGCTCCAGTTTTAATGGCTTTTAGGGTGTTCTTACTTGATTTTCACACTGTATAGCAAATAAATAACATGGGGCCCCTGAATGATTGGGATTAACCCTGGGTCTTGAAGAAGACCTAATGTAAATTTCTGGTTTTTTTCTTGTCCAACCTTTTAATAACCTGCTTGTTGTTCCCAAACCACTGTTTATTCTTCCCACATCACAGCACACTCCTCACCCAATTCCTCAACAGTGGCAGCCCTATTGCTGATCTATTTCCTCCTTCACACTAGTATTTTAAAATGTATTTATTATTTTTTAATTGGAGGACAGTTGCTTTACAATGTTGTGTTAGTTTCTGCTCTACAACAACGTGAATCACCTGTAAGTATACAGATAGCCCCTCCCTCCTGAGGCTCCTCCCACACCCATTCCGTCTCTTATCAGGGAGCACCACGCTGAGCTCCCCGTGCTGCGCAGCAGCTTCCCACTAGCGGTCTGTTTTGCACGTGCTAATGTGTACATGTCAGTGCTACTCTCTGTTTCATCCCACCCTCTCCTTCTCCTGCTGTGTGTGCAAGTCCATTCTCTATATCTGCATCTCACATTGGTCAGAATGGCCCTCATCAAAATATTTACAAACAGTAAGTGCTGGAGAGGCTGTGGGATAAAGGGAACACTCCTGCACTTTTGGTGGGACTGTAAATTGATCCAGCCACTACAGAAAACAGTATGGAGGTTCCTTAAGAAACTAGAAATAGAACTACCATATAACCCAGCAATCCCACTACTGGCATATACTCTGAGAAAACCATAATTCAAAAAGACACATGCACTCCAATGATCCTTGATGTAAGTTTCTTAAAGAGGCTGCCATAATGATTTTAACTGAATGTGACATCTTGTATTTGATCAACAAACTTATGATGTGTATGCATTAATTTTCTTTGATAGATTCTGGGTCTACAACCAATGAACAAATTAGAAGTAATCATGGAGGGTGTACAGAAGAGGATGCAGAATTAAACATATTGTTACACACAAAATTATGAAGGGCAAAGAGATTTCTGATGTCAAACAATTTGTCTTGCTTCCAGAGAACAAATTCTGGAGTCAACATGCTTGGGTCCGAATCCCAGCTTCCCTTCTTACCTCAGGGTCTGTGAGACTGTCTGCCTCAGGTACCCCATCTGGAAAGTGGAAATAATAATATTAATAGTACCTACCTAGCTCCCATTCTGAAGAATATTACATCAGTTACTACACAGAAGCTATAAGAACAGTGAATAAGGATAGTATTTAACAAAAACTGTTAATATTGTCATTTGCAGAATCTGGCACCAGATTGAGAAAGAAACATACACTTTTGATACATTTATCCAGCAAAATATGGTACAAATGTAAGAAAATATCAATGAAGACCTTCCCTAAATCAAAAGAACATCTTTATATGCTCTGCCACAATGATCACCTTATTATCCCAAGACATTCACCTTTTCCCTTCAACTTTCCCTACTAATCCCCTGCAGCTGATGACCATGGAGAACCAGAGCAGTGTGTCCGAGTTCCTTCTCCTGGGGCTCCCCATCTGGCCAGAGCAGCAGGGCATGTTCTTCGCCTTGTTCCTGGGCGTGTACCTGATCACAGTGGTGGGGAACCTGCTCATCATTCTGCTCATCAGACTGGACTCTCGCCTCCACAACCCCATGTACTTCTTCCTCAGTCACTTGGCCCTCACTGATATTACTTTCTCTTCTGTCACTGTCCCTAAAATGCTTATGATCATGCAGACTAAGCACAAATCCATCCCCTATGCAGGGTGCCTTTCACAGACATATTTTTTCATACTCCTTGCTGATCTGGACAGCTTCCTGATCACTTCGATGGCCTATGACAGGTATGTGGCCATCTGCCACCCTCTGCATTATACCACCATCATGAGCCAGAGTGTCTGTGTCATGCTGGTGCTTGGATCCTGGGTCATTGCTTGTGCTTGTGCTCTTTGGCACACCCTTCTCCTAGCCCAGCTGTCATTCTGTGCTGAAAACATTATCCCCTACTTCTTCTGTGATCTTGCTGCCCTGCTCAAATTGTCTTGCTCAGACACTTCCCTCAACCAGTTGGTAATCTTCACTGCAGGGTTAACAGCCATTATGCTTCCATTTGTATGCATCCTGGTTTCTTATGGCCATATTGGGGCCACCATCCTCTGGGTACCCTCTGCCAAGGGCATCTGCAAAGTCTTGTCCACATGTGGCTCTCATCTCTCAGTAGTGACTCTCTACTATGGGGCAATTATTGGTGTATATTTTCTTCCATCATCCAACAGCACCAATGACAGTAACATAATTGCTTCAGTGATGTACACGGTGGTCACTCCCATGTTGAACCCCTTTATTTATAGCCTGAGAAATAAAGACATGAAACGGGCCTTGAGAAAACTCTTGAGCAAGAGAACATATTCTTCCAACTGATATTTACCTTTCCTTTAAAAACAGTCCCTGTGATTCTATTTCCTCAATTACATGTAAATACAAATTATTGAAAATATGGCTCCCTTGTCTTCCTTTCTTAGCTGTCAGTCAGAAATCTTTATTGACAGTATTCTCACTTGTTGGGAAAAATATAAGGGGGGATATGCTTTATAAAACTTAATTTGCTCTTTTCTTGGATAATGGGGATTGGAAAATACTTTGAGGATGCTACGTCACTTTGGCTGCTGCCATTAAATGGAAGCTGTCAGGGCTGGCCCTTCCCCAGATTTTAAAGTTTTATAAAATGTGCCTGAACATTCATATCCCCATTTCTAAAGAATTTTCCATTTTGGTGAGAATATGGTTCCTCTTGCTCCCAGACACCTAGGCATCCAGAGACCCCGAGTCCTGCTAAAACTTGCAAGGAAAGAAAAATATTTTTTTTTTTTTTTTTTTTTTTTGCCACACTGCAAAGCATGTGGGATCTTTTAAGTTTACCAACCAGAGATCGAACCCACATCCCCTGCAGTGGAACCACCAGGGAAGTTCTCTAGAACATATTCAATTTTTCTCTTCACACATAATACTTGTACTTCTTTTGTCCTTCAGGAATAGAACCCACACTTACTTTCTCCCAAGACCTTTGCAGATAATCAACAACAAAATAAATGTCACCTCTATTGTTTCAGGTGCCCGTCAGATAATTTACTATGTGATAAAATCTTCTACTTTAATCCTGACAGCAACCCTCAGAGACACGTTGAGAAACTCAGGCTCAAAGAGGTGGCGAACACTTTAGGATCACAGTTAGTGAAAAGAAGGATTGAATCTTGGCTGTCTGACTCAAGAGTGGTTTGTTGTTATTGTTTAGTTGCTCAGTCATGTCTGACTCTTTGCAACCCCATGAACTGTAACCTGCCAGGCTTCTCTGTCCATGGAATTCTCCAGGCAAGAATACTGGAGTGGGTTGCCATTTCCTTCTTCAGGAGATCTTCCTGACCCGGGGATCGAGTCTGCATCTCCTGAATTGGCATTGCCAAGGACTATAGTCATGTATATGGAACACTGTGTCCTGGGAAGAAGAATAGTTAGCTCAGCCTAGTGGCAGAGGATACATGAAAAGCTTCCTTGAGAAGATGTCACTTTACTTGAGACTTAACAAATCAGAACTATCCAGACGGACACATTCTAGCTCACTCTGATGATCACTGGTAGTGGGGGCAGTGTGTTTCAGGACAACAAACTGGCTATTTCAACTGAGGAACCAAGATTTGATAGACACCAGGTAACAAAGTGAGTTGTAAGACATAAAGTGAAGATGTTTATAGGAAATGTCCAATAATCAATGTCATAGCTCCTAAGACTCCCAAGCTAGAAGAAGGCTTAAGACATAGATTTTTAGATCTAAAAAGTGCTAAGAGGCCGGCATGAGAGGTTTTTGTAAAGATGTTTCTTTTGAAGAAAACATTTATGTTACTTACAATTCTGAGGGTTGGTTGAGGCTTGGCTGATTCAGTTCAGAATGGTGATTTTTCTGGACATGGCCGGTCTCACTCATGCTTCTGTGGCCAGCTGCAGGTTGAAAAATGAAAGTGAAAGTCGCTCAGTCGTGTCCGGCTCTTTGAGACATGTATAGTCCATGGAATTCTCCAGGCCAGAATACTGGAGTGGGTAGCCTTTCCCTTCTCCAGGAGATCTTCCCAACCCAGGGATCGAACCCAGGTTTCCCGCATTGCAGGCGGATTATTTAGCAGCTGAGACACAATGTTAGCGGATCTAAAATGGGCTCATTTGGGGTGGTTTTGAATCACACATCCCTCACCTTTTTCCTAGGACTTGCAGCCTCCTACCCAACCCCACCTTTCCTTATGCACTACTAGATTGTCTGTTGTGAATTTAGCATCATCATCACCCACTTTTAAGTCTTCCCCTCCTTGTAGCAATGAGGCTGGAAACATTTTCAGATTTTTCTTTTCTGTATTGTTCAAGTTTAATGCTTTCTAATAAGAACTCATGAGAAATTTAGAAGGCAGAAAAGGAGAAGGCGTTACTTTCTGGAGGTGATTACATTACAGGCAGAAACAGGCATAAGTGAAGTTCACAGAAATTTCCCAATGGACTTCTAAGAGCTGCCTGCATGGCTGCAGCAGGTTGAGACATTTTGGGGAGTTTTTCAGTATTTTTTGAGATTTTTCAGCTACTACCCATCAAACTTTTAAAACCATCTATTTTACATTTTAGGTTAAAATCTTTAGTTGTCGCTATTTTAGTCTTCAAGGGTCACTCCTTTGACCTTCATTCTCCAGCTCTTGTAATAGTTGGCTAAGCAAGCCCCTTTGTTCTACTCTTCTGAGCAAATCATCAAAATTACCCATCATTTATCTGAGTCTATTTTTTGGTATAGAGATGAAATTGCCAGATTGATACTTTCAATTTTAGTCAGGGACATCTATTGCAGAGTAGTGAAGAAAGCATGAACCCTTTAAAAATAAAATTTTAGAAGTTCATTATTACTGTGAAGAAACATTAAACTAAATCTTTATTTCCTACTGCATTAGAAACAACTCCATGTGTTTTAAGAACTAAAGGCAGGGAATTCCCTGGCTGCCCAGTAGTTAAGGCTCCATACTCTCACTGCCCAGGGCCAGGGTTCGATCTCTGTCAGGGAACACGAACCACATGGCATAGCCAAAAAATAGTGAGAACTGGAGGCAAAGTTTTTAATTTTTACATAAATGTCACACTATCTTTATGTGCACGAGTCAGGGGAGTCCTTTCTTTGCTTTTTAAAAATTCAGATATATTTCATATAAACCACACTGAAAATCACGCAATATACTACCAAATGCTTCAACAAAACCCTACTGAGGCATGGATGTCCAAAGTGCTACGAAAACTGAAGCTTGTTCAATTGTTAGCAAGAAATATACTACTGATATTCTATTATTCTATTCTGGTGACACGTAGCTCAGGTTCTTGTGCTGTATTAACAAGTACAGGGGAATGGGTTTTACTCCAGACACTCAATTGCTGCTATTTTCCAAAGTCAAGAAACTCCCCTGGACTCTGGACAATGCCTTGTACATAACAGCTGTTAGTCATATGGTGTTTGTGTGTGTTCCGTTGATATTAATTGATGTTTGAGTTTGAAAGACATTGACACTGACAGTGCAGCACCGTATCTGTCTTTTTTTTTAATTATAGATCTTACGGTTTAAGAAAAGTTTTAGGTTTACAGCAAAATTGAGTGTAAAGCATGGAGTTCTTATATACCCCTGTCACAGCACACCCACAGCCCCCCTGACTCCACCAGAGTGATATGTTTGTGACAGTCAGTTAACCCACATACCATAACTGTCTTGTTGTAGACTATTTTGCTGAACAACTCTACCCTGTACAAGGTAGACCCACCTAATGTTGAACCCACCTATAATAAATTGTATTAGAGGATATTACACTGGGGTATTCCTATTACTTATGCACATTCATGATGCTGACAAGAAATCTGAGTCCAGCTTTCTTCAGACCCTACATTTTTCTGATGTCACATCCCTTTCTTGTTGTCTGTAAAATACAGTGGTTGCCATTTTCAAGGTGACTTTCTCAAGGAAGCACTTTAAAGTCAATCATGCAAATCATAAAATGATACATTAATGACTTTAAGCACATTAAAATTAAAACATGGATAGAAAGTAAGAAGCAAAAGTAGCAAGCTTCCAATAATGGACAGCATTTATTTAAAATATATACAAAATGACAAAGGATTAGTTTCAAGATTATATGAAGTCTATCTGTACTACAGTTTGCCTTTTCCAGCATCTTATATAGTTGGAATCCTACAGTATGTAGTCTTTTCAAACAGAAACGACTACAGTATGTAGTCTTTTCTTGGTACAACTAGTTCAGAAGATTTAGCAGTGATAATTAAGTTGAACATACACATCTACAATCCAATAATTCTTTTTCTGGGTATATAATTTACATAATCTCTTGCTTGTACACAATAAGTAATGCACAAAAAATATTTGTTGCTACATTGTTCATAATAACATAATGCTTAAAATAAACAAAAAAGCCATAGAGAATAAAACAGATTAGTGTTTCTTTTATAAGAAATTATAAACAAAAGTATACAACTTGATGATTTGAAATACATATATATTGTGAAATAATTGCCAAGATTAAGATAAGTAACACACCTATCACCTCCTTTAGTTAATCTTTTCATGTGTGTAGTGATAATGCTTGTGAACTATCTTCAGAAACTTTCAAGTATGCAATGCCATGTTATTAACTAGCCATCACACTACACTTGGTTCTCAGAAGTTAATCTTCTTCAAGCTAAAACTTTGAACCATTTGACCTACATTACCCACTTCTCTCTACACCCTGCCCCTGGTAACCACCATTCTATTCTCTGTTCCTGTGAAATCAGCATTTTAAAAGTTTCCACATATAAGTGATACCATAGAGTATTTATTGTTGTCTGGTTTATCAAATTTTCACATTGTACACTCTAAATATATACAATTATATTTGTGAAAAAAAGATAGCCACAGAAAAAGAAATGTTTCAAAGAAAGCTTAAAAGAAAGGGATTTAAAAAATGTAACAGGAGGTTGCTTTAAAAGTAAAAATATAGTAATATTTTGAGAAAAAATTACAGATAGAATTAACACTAGATTTCTAATTAAGGTCAGTCAAAAGATAAATTTTAAATGTATTATGGAATTAAACTAAAAAGTAAAATCGCAAACCAACCAGAAATAATATTTTTCTTATCTTGAGAAGGGGAAAATGCCTTGTTACATAAGGTCTATAAATTATCCACACCCCCTCACCAAAATAGTGACAGTTGTGACTACAAAATTTTTTTTCAAGGTTTGTGGAACAATGGATACCACAGAAAAAAGGAGGCAGGAAGGAAATGGTAGTTGTGCAGGTATATTTGTAAAATCTTCCCCTCTCTATAATGAGCAAAAAATTAAACAGAGAAGAAAGCTATGTCCAAGCTGAAGCAGAGACTGAAGATAGAAGGCCACATCGAGACTCAGTAAGAAACAACTAATTAGAGAGGAAAGGATGCTCACATTGTATGTATGGGATTCAATTAATAGGGAAACAAAGGTTATCCTTATGAAAATGTTCCTCTACTAAGTATATTTCCCAGAGCGCCTTTCATATCCTTATTTCTCAGACTGTAGATAAAAGGATTTAGCATGGGAGTGATCAGAGTGTACAATATGGCCACAATAACATCCTTGTCATTGGAGTAATTAGATGAGGGAAAAAAGTACAGTCCAATAATTGTTCCATAGTACAGAACCACCACAGAGAGGTGGGACCCACATGTAGACAAGGCTTTGTAGAGTCCCTTGGTGGAGGGGACCCTAAGGATGGTGGCCCCAATGCAACCATAAGAGACCAGTATGCATGCAAATGGCAGGGTAATGACCACCACTCCCACAGTGAGGATAAACAGCTCATTGACTGTGGTATCTGAGGTGGACAGTTTAAGTAAAGTGTCAAGGTCACAGAAGAAGTGAGGGAGAAGGTTGTCTCCACAGAAAGAGAGACGGGCCAGGAGGAGGGTGTGTAAGATGGCACTAACAGAGGATAGGATCCAGGACACAATTACTAACAGGAAACACAGGCTCTGACTCATAATTGTGATGTAGTGGAGGGGGTGACAGATGGCCACGTACCTGTCGTAGGCCACTGAGGTGAGAAGAAAGCTGTTAAGACATCCAAGCATTAAGAAGAAATACACCTGAGAAATGCACCCAGCATACGAGATGGATTGACTCTGTGTCTGCATATTCATGAGCATCTTTGGAGTTGTGACTGATGAAAAAGTGATATCAGTGAAGGCCAAGTGGCTGAGGAAGAAGTACATGGGGGTGTGGAGGTGAGGGTCCAGCCTGATGACCAGGAGGATGAGCAGGTTGCCCAGCACTGTGGTCAGGTACATGCCCAAGAACAGGGCAAAGAACACACCCTGCTGCTCTGGCCGGATGGGGAGCCCCAGGAGGAGGAACTCAGACAAGTGGCTCTGATTTTCCCTCCCCATGGTCTCTTTTGCTGGAGTTGAAAAAAAGAGATGAAAATGTGGAAGAATGAGAAATCATTATGACTATCACATAATGAAATATACTTTTGAACAAGTCAGTACATGAATCTTAACCTGAATGGCTCATGGTCTTTGCTCCACTAGTGGACTAGGGATGGTCAGGATAAAAGTGTCCACCTAGAAACCAGCACTGTTTCTTTTGGAGAAACCATGTAACATCAGAATTATTATTATATCAAATCAGGTTCAAACCTGAGTTCAGGAGTTTATAACAGAAATCTGAGATTATTAATAGAATATTAGGTTGCATGGCTATGTCAGTAACCAGTTATTAGAAATACCAGTAGAGACTCTACAAGTTGTCTGTTGGCCTTTCTTAACCTTCTGCATACTTCTCACACACTTTAGTTTATACTTTGTTTCATGGATTGGATCAAGATGAGACAACCCAATGGACTGCTCTGTATCTCCCAGAAATTGGGATTTGGAGACTTGGTGAAAACATGTAACTGGTCAAACAAAGGCACTAAAGATAGCAGTCTTTGTCAATAACATAAAAGATCTAGTGACATACCATGTAATATAATCAATTCTTCTCTTAAGAAAATGCTTTCCCATTCCTCAACATTTTCAATCTGCCATCATTTTTGTAGAGAGATTTTCATGAGACATGGAGGAAAAAAACCGTTTCCCTTCTAAATTCCAAACTTATTTCCTCATTTCTGACCAGATCATTTTATTCAAGTTTTCAAAACACCAGTAAATGCTTTGAATTCTTCCAATCATGTTCTGGATCTGCAAAAAAAAAAAAAAAAAAAAAAAAACCAAAAAAAGCTCATCTTAAGTATCTGGCCAATATAATTTACTGAATAACTTTCACAGTCCTAACCTAGGTTTTATGCCAGTGATTCATAACTGATATTTCCTTGTTGCATTCTAACACTTTTAAAACTTTGCTAACATTATCATTTTTCTTCTTCATGTCAGTTAGATTTGCTCATGTGAATGCTCATGAAATAATAGAGAAAGAGAACATGGTGGTCTGTTGACTGAAAAATAGAATCCACATACTATATAAGCACATTTACTGTAAAGTTCTCTCTCTCTTTGGGAGCTGAGAAAGTATCTCACAATAGAACTCGTCTTTCACCCTGGGGGTTAACTGAAGTTTACATTATCTACCAGTCCTCTCAATTTGATTCAAGTTATCTCTACAATTTCTATATTCCCCAATTTACTACATTAAAAAATCCTATTTACTTAATATTATTACCTGAGATGAATTACACATTCAGTGTTGCTAATTATTACTATGCTAATACTAATCAGTTTATCACAATAAAAGTGCTAACTAGCTGTCTATGGGCATTTAGATTGTTTCTAGTATTTTACTATTTCCAATGATACATCATTAGTAACATTGTTCAAATGCCTTTTTCACATTAGCTTATATATCTGTAGGATAAATTCCTAGAAAGGCTATTGGAGGCTGTATAAATTCATGATAGTGATAGATACTGTTAAATTACAAGCTGAGGTGATGAGGAAGTCTGTCCTTACAGGTTCTTTAAAATGAGTTCTAGATAATAAAAATCCTGTTGAATAAAGCTCATAAAAACAGGCTTTGTAGTTATGTTGGATAGTACAGGACTATGGTGTTTGAGGAACAGGTAAAATTCAGGAGCAATGTAAGCACAGGAAACTTACATGGTAGGAGAATTATCCAGGAGTCAGCTTATTTAAGACCTTTTCTGCTGTGATTGAAAGCTTTGATTCTATTCTCAGAGCAATAGACACCTATGAAGATATTTAAGTAAAAGACTGAATGAAAAATTCTAAGTTGTATGCTGGCTACTGGATAGAGGACAGATTACATTAATAGCAAGGCAGGAGTGTTAGCAAGAATTTTAACAGGAGGCTATTGCAGTAGTTCAGGAACAAAAGAATATCTGCTTATTATACCTGGATCATAACAGCAGAAATGAAGATCATCACAGATTTAGGATAAAATTTAGAGGAAAAGCCAAAAAGACAACAATGAATGAGGGAGAAAAGTAAGAAGAGATATAGTTTTCCCTATCCTCTCAAAGATTGGCTAGAGGGTCAGTTTGAGATAAACTATTCTACATGGAACTGTCTGTTATATGCTGGTGAGAAAAGTGATAGAACTACAGGAGGGATCAATAATACACACTGGACACACACACACAAACATATGCATCACAGTACTGAATAAATTCTACTCCTCCTCTTGCCTCTTAGGTGGTGAGCACATATACCTTCAGCTACAAGGCATGGGAATGTTCTTTCATTTCTCTCTAGAAGACAAAAAGTACACTGAAACAGCGGAGGCTCTAAGGATATCGAAGAAGCCTTGCAAAGGGGAGAATTAAGATTCAAAACCAAGTAAGATAGATGTGCTAACACACATTTTCTTATAACCCCTGGGCAATGGGAATGGCTTTTAAATTTATGAGTAATGGAGAGGACCAGACTGGGGATGGGAGGGGAACCCCCACTGCTAGTTCCAGGCTAGAGACAAATGGGAAATAATTCCTTCATTGTCTTTGGTTCCCTGGAGGGAAGAACTGTCTGTTGACAGCAGGAAATAGGAGAGTTCACCCCAGAGGAATAATGGATAATACCCACAAAGCAACTTTTAGGAACTTGGTGATTCACAAAGCTTTTTTTGTTGTTGTTGTTGAACTTAAAATTTATTTGAGAGTCAGATTCATATTATAAAAGTAATAGAGAAAAATCAACTACTAATTGGAACTTGCAAAATATATTTTTACAGATTAATATGAAAAACAAAATTCACAAAGCTTTTTGCTTTCTCAGTTGACTTTGGGAAAAATGTGTTTCAGAGTCTATAACAAACCAAACTGGAGCTTGAGTGAGTTAACCAAAGTCTCTTGTTTCTGGATTCCATGTTATTTTAAAAACACCAGAAACACTTTAATACTCTTGTTCTCTGAACAAAAGATTGAGGGATTTTATGTCTCTTCACCACAACTGGACCCTGGGGAATGAACTACAGTTTGTTTACACATTATGATTAAGTTGATGATTTCTTAAGTTTGAATACAGTCTAACAACCCTGCATTCTTACTCCCTGCAACTACATTTAATTTTTTTGCATCATATTTCACATCCTTTTATTTTGAGCATCCCTGAACTACCTATTGTGACTATAGATGATTCTACTGCTTTTTCCTTTACTCTTTTTACCAGCTTTATGACTTGAGATTTTATTATTTTTATTGGAGTAGAATTGCATTACAATGTTGTGTTAGACTCTGCTGTACAATGAAGTGAATCAGCTACATGTATATGTATCGTCTCCCTCTTGGGCCTCCCTCCCACCCATCTAGGTTTTACAGAACACTGAGCTGAGCTTCCTGTGCTTAATGACAGGTTGTCACTAGCTGCCCATTTTACATGTATATATTTTTACTTTATGTTTGCCTTTACCAACAAGATTTTTCCTTTTATCATTTTCATTTTTCCAGTTACGGTCTTTTCTGCTTAGAGAAGTCCCTTTATCATTTCTTGAAAGCCATTTTCGTCTTTTAGCTTTGGCTTGTCTGTAAAATTCTTTGTCTCTCTTTCAAATCTGAACGATAGACTTGTTGAATATAAGTAGTCTTGGTTGTAGTTTTCTCTTTCCGAACTTTGAAGATGTCATGTTACTTCCTTTTGGACAGCAAAGTTCCTGCTGAACTTTGAAGATGTCATGTTACTTCCTTTTGGACAGCAAAGTTCCTGCTGACAAATTGTTATAGCCATGCTTTCCAGGAAACAAACTCACTCAGAAGGACAATGCAGATAGTGGAGTACAGTTTATTACACCGGCGGGTCCAAGGCAGAGTCTCCTCTTAGCCAAGGACCCCGACCAGCATTTGTGAAAATCTTTTATACCCCATGTGTACGTGTCCAAACCCACCACCCCAATTCCCTTGAGACTTACATAAACAAAGGTAGGGTAAATACAACTACAATAACCCCATCATTCACGTGTTATGTGTTCAAACAGTCAATAATCAATAAGCCCACAGTTACATTCCAAACAGTTAATAATCAATAAGCTTGTGGTCATGTTCCAACCAGTTAATAATCGATAAGCCTGAGATTACATCCTGATAGATACGGAAAATGTTTACGACCTGTCCGGAGACAGGGGTGATTACGATATGTTTCCTCTTAGGCAATGAATAACCTGGATGTGATCTTCAAGATTCCCCTGTCTGGAGGGGGTCTTATCCTTCCATTGTCGTTCCCACAGGCACTAAGCAGAGAGTTCAGAGTCCACTGGTGAGGCAGCCGAGCAAGATCAGCACAGATAGGCCTGAGATGGAGTCCTGGCCCTATGAATTCCTTCTTCAAAATCAGCTGCTAGTCTTATATACATAACGAGCTGCTTTTCTCTTACTACTTTTTTAAACAAGATTTACTTATTTTATTATTTTTGACTGTGCGTGGTTCTTGATTGCCGCACACAGGCTTTCTCTAGTTTCATTGAGGGAGGCTCCTTTCGTTGCGGCACACAGGTCTGCAGCACACAGGTCTCTTATCGTGGTAGCTTCTCTTACTGCAGAGCACGGGCTCTAGTGCACAAGCTCAGTAGTTGTGGTGCATTGGCTTAGTTGCTCTGAGGCACGTGGGATCTTCCCAGTCATTTGCATTGCAAGGTGGAGTCTTACCAACTGGACCACCAGGGAAGCCCTCTCTTATTGCTCTTTACATTCTCTCGTTATCTTTGATTCTTGTCACTTTAATTATAATGTGTCTTTGTATAGAGTCTCTATACTTCCTGGATCTAGATACCTGTTTACTTCCCCCGGTAAAAGAGGTTTTCAGAAATTATTTCTTTAAATAAGTTCTTGACTCTTTCTCTCTCTCTTTTCCTTCTGGGACCCCTATAATGTGAATGTTAAGTTGTCCCAGAAATCTCTTAACTCATCCACACTTTAAAAAATTCTTTTTCTTTTTTTTCTGTTCACCTTGGTGACTTCCAGTTTCTTGTGTTATCTAATCTATTGATCCATTGATTCCTTCTAGTGTATTTTTATTTCAGTTTTTGTACTCTTAGATCTGTTTTGTATTCTTTTATCTCTTTATAATTTCTAACTCATAAGCGTCTCACCATGTTCATCTATTCTTTTCTTAATTTCATTGAGCATCTTTAAGATTCCTGGAAGAAATATCAACAACCTCAGATATGCAGATGATACCACCCTAATGGCAGAAAGCAAAGAGGAACTAAAGAACCTCTTGATGAAGGTGAAAGAGGAAAGTGAAAAAGTTGGCTTAAGACTCAACATTCAAAAAACTAAGATCATGGCATCCAGTACCATCACTTTATGGCCAATAGATGGGGAAAAAGGAAACAGTGACAGACTTTATTTTCTTGGGCTCCAAAATCACTGATGATGATGACTGCAGCCACAAAACTGAAAGACGCTTGCTCCTTGGAAGAAAAGTGTGACAAACCTAGACAGTGTATTAGAGAGCAGAGACATCACTTTGCTGACAAAGGTCCATCTAGTCAAAGCTATGGCACTTCTAGTAGTCATGTATGGATGTGAGAGTTAGGTCATTAAGAAGTCTGAGTGCCTAAAAACTGATGCTTTTGAACTGTGGTGTTAGAGAAGACTCTTGAGAGTCTCTTGGACTGCAAGGAGATCCAACCAGTCAATCCTCAAGTAAATCAACCTTGAATATTCATTGGAAAGACTGATGCTGAAGCTCCAATACTTTGGCCATCTGATGTGAAATGACCCTGATGCTGGGAAAGATTGAGGTCAGGAGGAGAAGGGGGCAACATAGGATGGGATTGTTGGATGGCATCACTGACTCAATGGACATGAGTTGAGCAAACTCTGGGAAATGGTTAAGGACAGGGAAGCCTGGCATGCTGCAGTCCATGGAGTCACAAAGGGTTGGACATGACTTAGTGATTAAATGACAGTGACCATTACCTTATCTCCACTTTCCTTAGTTCTTCTGGGGCTTTGTCTTGTTCCTTTTTTTTGGAATGTACTCTTCTGTCTCCTCTTCTGCCTAATTCTCTGTGTTTATTTCTATGTACTAGGTACATTGGTTATGTTTCCCAGTATTGGAGAAGTAATCCTACATAGAGATGTACCATGTGCCTAACAGCATGCTACCCCCTGGCCATCTAAGCTATATGTTCTAGGGATGCCCCCATGTGGGCTGTGTGAGTCCTTCTGTTGTGGAAGGACTGGCTATTGTAGAGAACTTGTATGTAAGAGTGGTTCCTTATCCAATTGGCTGCCTGGCTCTTCTTCATGTGTTGGCTGCTGGCTCCAACTGGGTGGGGCTGGTTGGGGCCAGGTCTGGTGTGACTACTAAGTCATCCCTGGGTTGGTGTCAGCCCACTGGTGGGGGTAACTAGGCCACTGGCTGTTGAGGGACCTGGGACTGGTGGTTGGGTAAACCTCTGGTGCTAATGGACTAGAGGGAGAACCCCCACATGGCACTTGCCAGCAGCAGTCTTCTTATGGTAGAACAAGCTTCTAGGAATGGCTGCTGCCAGCAACTATGCTCACAGATGGAGTCCTAGGTGGTTGGCTCCTGTCTCTCTGGGAGGTTCTCCAAGATCAGCAAGTGAATCTGAGGGGCTCCTTTCAAATTATTGTCTCTGCGTGGGGACTCAGAGCATGTGAGATTTAGCATGTGCCCTTTCAAAGTAGAGTCTCTTTCCTACAGCCCTCTCCCACATGCAAGCCCTGCTGGCTTTCAAAGCCAGACATTCTGGGAGCCTGTCTTCCCTGTGCAGAACCTCCAGGCTGGGAAGCCTGATGTGGTGCTTGGACTCCTGGCTTTTAGGTGAGAACTTCTTCAATTGTGATTACGCTCCCTTTTGTGGGTCACCTCTCCAGGGGTATGGATTTTGACAATATCACATCTCTATCCCTCCTACTTGTCTCATTGTTTCCTTCTTTATATATTTAGTTGTGGAAAATCTTTCCTGCTAGTCTTCAGGTCATTATCTTAGATAATTGCTCTGTAAATAGCTGTAATTTTGGTGTGCTTGTGGGAGAAGAGGAGCTCAGGGTCTTCTTACTCTGTCATCTTGGCCACCTTGTGTCTTTATTTCTTCTTTTTGTAGATAAGAGCATATCTTAATCTGTTTCAGCTACTATATCAGAATACCAAAGACTGGGTAGCTTAAGCAACAAACATTGTTTTCTCATAGTCCTGGAGGCTGGGGAGTTCAAGACCAAGATGCTAACAGACTTGGTGTCTGGTGAGAGCCTGCTTCCTAGCTCATAGACAGTCATCTTTTTGCTGTGTCCTGACTGGGCAAAGGGGGCAAGGGAGCTCTCTGTGGTCTCTTTTTCAGGGCACTGATACCATTCATGAGGGCTCCACCCTCATAACCTAATTAACATTAAAGACCATCATATTGGGGAATAGGTTTCAATGTATGAGTTTTGGAGGGACACAAGTAAATACTAATTATGCAGTCAGTTCAGTTCAGTTCAGTCACTCAGTCATGTCCGACTATTTGTGACTCCATGAAGAGTAGCATGCCAGGTTTCCCTGTCCATCACCAACTCCTGGAGTTTACCCAAACTTGTGTCCATTGAGTCGGTGATGACATCTAACCATGTCATCCTCTGCTGTCCCCTTCTCCTCCTGCCCTCAATCTTTCCCAGCATCAGGGTCTTTTCCAATGAGTCAGTTCTTCACAGCAGGTGGCCAAAGTATTGGAGTTTCAGCTTCAGCATCAGTCCTTCCAGTGAACACTCAGGACTGATCTCCTTGAGGATGGACTGGTTGGATCTCCTTGCAGTTCAAGGGACTCTCAAGAGTCTTCTCCAACACCACAATTCAAAAGCATCAATTCTTCAGTGCTCAGCTTTCTTCAAAGTCCAACTCTCACATCCATACATGACCACTGGAAAAACCATAGCCTTGACTAGACGTACCTTTGTTGGCAAAGTAATGTCTCTGCTTTTTAGTATGCTATCTAGGTTGGTCATAACTTTCCTTCCAGGGAGTAAGCGTCTTTTAATTTCATGGCTGCATTCACCATCTGCAGTGATTTTGGAGCCCCCCAAAAATAAAGTCTGACACTGTTTCCACTGTTTCCCCATGTATTTGCTATGAAGTGATGGGACCCAATGCCATGATCTTAGTTTTTTGAATGTTGAGCTTTAGACCAACTTTTCACTCTCCTCTTTCACTTTCATCAAGAGGCTCTTTAGTTCTTCACTTTCTGCTATAAGGGCGGTGTAATTTGCATGTCAGAGGTTATCGATATTTCTCCCAGCAATCTTGATTCCAGCTTGTGCTCCTTCCAGCCCAGCATTTCTCATGATGTACTCTGCGTATAAGTTAAATAAGCAGGGTGACAATATACAGCCTTGACATACTCCTTTTCCTATTTGGAACCAGTCTGTTGTTCCATGTCCAGTTCTAACTATTGCTTCTTGACCTGCACACAGGTTTCTCAAGAGTTGGGTCAGGAGGTCTGGTATTCCCATCTCTTGAAGAATTTTCCACAGTTTATTGTGATCCACACAGTCAAAGGCTTTGGCATAGTCAATAAAGCAGAAATAGATATTTTTCTGGAACTCTCTTGCATTTTCAATGATCCAGCAGATGTTGGCAATTTGATCTCTGGTTCCTCTGCCTTTTCTAAATCCAGCTTGAACATCTGGAAGTTCACGGTTCATGTATTGCTGAAGCCTGGCTTGGAGAATTTTGAGCATTACTTTACTAGTGTGTGAGATGAGTGCAATTGTGTGGTAGTTTGAGCATTCTTTGGCTTTGCCTTTCTTTATGCAGTAGATTGTAATAATTCCCTCTGAACATTTCACTTTATTTCACTTGTTTTGACTGGTTTTCCATCTCAAGTTAAACTATTTAACACTGCTACGAAGGTGACTGGGGCTTCCCAGGTGGCTCAGCAGTAAGGAATCCACCTGCAATGCAGGAGTCACAGGAGATACACGTTTGAATCCTGGATTGGGAAGATCCCCTGAAGGAGGACATTGCAAACCATTGCAGTATTCTTGTCTGGAGAATTCCATAGACAAAGGAGCCTCTTGGGCTACAGACCATAGTGTCACAAAGAGTTGATACAACTGAAGCTACTTAGTATGCATGCCCCAAGGTGACTTACCTATTTCTCAGAAATTTTGGATATATATTTGAAGGTTATTTTCTATATTTTTCAAAACAATAACAGTTATGACCTATTTCCTTCTTTCTCAGTATTATTTCAAACCAAGGTTTTCTTGTTTCTGATATTCTTGGGCCTCTGACTTCTTGTAGGGTTGCCATGGGAGGAGATTTGAGGTTGAAATTTCCTCTTCTCTGCCAGACTAGGGTTTGTTTTGCCTTTGTCCCTGTACCTATAGGTTGTAGTTCATCTCAAGTAGCCTCTTTCTCACAGCTAGAATATTCATGGCTTATACTAAGAGTGGTGCCATAGTAAAGAATCTCCCTGCCAATGCAGGAGATGCAAGAGATGCAGGTTCGATCCCTGGGTAAGGAAGATCCCTGGAGTAGGAAATGGCAACCCACTCTAGTATTCTTGCCTGGAAAATTCCATGGATAGAGGAACCTGACGGGTTACAGTCAATGGGGTCATGAAGAGTCTGATACCACTGAGTGCGTTAACTATGCTGACAGTGCTTTCACATCTTCTGTGTTCATAACTATGAATGGTAACTCCTTCTCACCATCTGAGTGCATAATTGTTTGTTGTCAGGACCCTACATAAAATAGTAATTGATAGCAGGCATTGTCCTTGCTAAAGGACAGACAGACTAAAACCAGAATTCTGAGATTGGGTTGCTCATATATTTGAAAAGCTCCTGAGTCACCTTCATGACAATGAGTGGGAGATAACCTTTGGGATATGGTAGCATTCTGATTGCTCAAATTATTACTGGTGGTGGCTGGATACATAATAGAGATGGAGGACAAAGCATTGGGAGATCAAGTCACTATGACATAGAGTCATTAATGTAACACAATAATCACAATATTTATGGGGTGGGATTGCTGATTCTGACTACCCAAAGAGTATGTAGAAGCAAGCAATAAACCCAGACTGAATATAAGTACAAGCATCAGAGTGCCCCTGCTGCTGCTAAGTCGTTTCAGTTGTGTCTGACTCTGAGTGACCCCACAGATGGCAGCCCACTAGGCTCCTCTCTCCCTGGGATTCTCCAGGCAAGAATATTGGAGTAGGTTGCCATTTCCTTCTTCAATGCATGAAAGTGAAAAGTGAAAGTGAAGTCTCTGTCGTGTCTGACTCTTCATGACCCCATGGACTGCAGCCTACCAGGATCCTTTGCCCATGGGATTTTCCAGGCAAGAGTACTGGAGTGGGTTGCCTTGCCTTCTCTGCAGAGTGCCCCTAGAGCACCCTAAATAGAAGCATTTCTCTTTACCTCGGGTGTTTGCAGAGTAGCTGTGACTGAGAATCTGACCAAAACTATGTTGTAAAGATTGTAATGTTCATAGATTAAGTTCTTAACACTGCCAGTTTTATCATACTAGTATAAAGGCTCTGGTTGGAAAGTAGAGTAAAAATTATTAATCTTTGTTTCATTAAAAATCTTGGAGGCAAGCTTAAAAATGTTACCATGAAATATAATATGCTCTTTTGTTTTTTAAAAAGAGATGTTCTTTATCTGAATTGTTTTATTCTTTTATAAGAGTTTTTAGGATTAGGGTATAATGACATATAAATTATATTGGTTTTAGGTGTACAACATAATGATTTGATATTTAATATTTACATATTATAAAATAATCACCACAATAAGTCTAGTTAACATTTGTCATCTTACATAGTTCCAAAAATATTTTTTCTTGTGATGTGGACATTTAAGATCTGCAGTCTTCAGTTCAGTTCAGTTCAGTCGCTTAGTCGTGTCTGACTCTTTGCGACCCCATGAATCGCAGCACGCCAGGCCTCCCTGTCCATCACAAACTCCCACAGTTTACTCAAACTCATGCCCATCGAGTTGGTGATGCCATCCAGCCATCTCATCCTCTGTCATCCCCTTCTTCTCCTGCCCCCAATCCCTCCCAGCATCAGAGTCTTTTCCAAGGAGTCAACTCTTCGCATGAGGTGGCCAAAGTATTGGAGTTTCAGCTTCAGCATCAGTCCTTCCAATGAATACCCAGGACTGATCTCCTTTAGGATGGACCGGTTGGATTGCCTTGCAGTCCAAGGGACTCTCAAGAGTCTTCTCCAACACCACAGTTCAAAGCATCAATTCTTCAGCGCTCAGCTTTCTTCACAGTCCAACTCTCACATCCATACATGACCACTGGAAAAACCATAGCCTTGACTAGATGGACCTTTGTTGGCAAAGCAATGTCTCTGCTTTTTAGTATGCTGTCTAGGTTGGTCATAACTTTCCTTCCAAGGAGTAAGCGTCTTTTAATTTCATGACTGCAGTCACCATCTGCAGTGATTTTGAGCAACTTTTGAATATGCGATATAGTATTATTATTAATAATTATAGTCACCATGCTGTACATTACACCCTCAGGACTTCTTCATTTTAAAACTGGAAAATTACACCTTTGGACTCCTTTTGCCTGTTTCATGCACATATATACATACAATTATCTTCTTCATCCATTCACTCACTGATGGACGCTTAGGTTGTTTCCATATCTTGGCTCTTGTAAATAATGCTGTAATGAATATTTGGATGCATATATCTCTTTTAAAATTACTGTTTTTGTTTTCTCTGGAATAAATTTGTATAATTTTTTTCAAATAAATATTACTTGGATAACACCCCAGATGTGAAATTACTGGATTCTATGGTAGCTTTATTTTTAATTTTTTGAGGAACCTCTATACTGGTTTCCACAGCAGCTGCACCAATTTATATTCCCACCAACAGTACACAACCATTCCCCTTTCTCCACATTCTTACCAACACATATTACTGTTGTCTTTTTGATAATAGCCATTCTAACAGGAGTGAGGTGGTATCTCATTATGGTTTGATTTGCATTTTCCCAATGTCCACCTGCAATGCAGGAGATCCAGGTTCTATCCCTGGGTCAGGAAGATCCTCTGGAGAAGGAAATGGCAACCCACTCCAGTATTCTTGCTTGAGAAATCCCATGGACAGAGGAGCCTGGTGGGCTACAGTCCATGGGGTCACAAGAGTTGGACATGACTTAGCAACGAAACCAATGATTAGTGATGTTGAGCATCATTTCGTGTGCCTATTGGCCACCTGTATGTCTTCTTTGGAAAAATATCTATTTCATATCCTCTGCTAATTTTTTCATTGGATTGTCTGATTGTTTGTAATCTAGTTGTATAAATTCTTTATAATTTGGGGGGAGATTAATCCCTTTTCAAACATATTATTTGCAAATATTTTCTTCCATTATTAGGTTGCCTTTTCATTCTGTGGAGATTTCTTTTGCTGTGCAAAAGCTTTATAAATTGATGTAGTACCACCTGTTTACTTTTGCTTTGGTTGCCTTTGCTTTTGGTGTCAAAATTTTAAAAAATCATCATCAAAAACAGTGTCTAGGAGATTGTTGCCTATGTATTTTTCTAGGATTTTAATGGTTTCAAGTCTATGTTCAAGTTTTTAATCCATTTTGAGTTAATTTTTGTACTTGTTTTAGGAGTATAAGATAGTAGTCCAATTTCACTCTTTTTCATGTGGCTGTTCAGTTTTCCTAACACTATTTATTGAAGAGACTGTCCTTTCCCCATTGTATATTGATTGGTACTTTTTTGGTAAACTTAATTGACCATATACATGTAGGTTTATTAATACTTCCAGTCTCTCTATTCTGTTCCACTATATCTATGCATCTGTTTTAAGCTAATGTCATACTGTTTTGATTGCTATAACTTTGCACTGTAGTTAGAAATCATGATATGTGCTGCTTCAAGTGTTTTTTTCCCCTCAAGATTGCTTTGACTATTCAGGGTCTTTTGTGAATCCAAAACCCAAAGTAAGCAAAACAAAGAAAATGATAATAAAAAAGCAGAAATATGTGAAAGAGAAAACAGAAAAAGCAATATATAATAACAATAAAACCAAAAATTGGTTCTTTGAAGAAAATAATAAAAGTTGTCAACCAAGCTGATTAAGAAAAAAGATATACCAAATTAAGAAAAAGAATACCAAATTAAAACATTAGGTATAGGTGAAGGGAGGGTAGGCTTACAAAAGCATATTAGGAAACTGTTCAGGGTTACCTTTGAGGATTATAGATATGATTGTTATCTTGATTATGGTAATTGTTTCACATGTGGATGTCAAGATACCTACAGTTGAACATTTAAAAACTATATGTCAATTACACCCCAATAAAACTGTAAATGAAAATGAAGAAATAAGACATGCAGGAGTCCCCTTGGACAACAGAGAAATTTTCCATTGAGACCCCCTCCCCCATTATCTTAATTAACCCAATTTTCATATCAGGGAAGACTTTCCACACAAATGTATTTCACAAAGAAATTAACATGGAAATATGTTTTTTTTTCCATCTTCATTTTCCAAGCAGATTCCTTTGGAAAATAAGCTTTTTTTTTCCATCCAGCTACTATCTAAAGGATGGGAGATCAGAGTTACATCTGCCATATTGTAATGTCTCATCAAGGGATGATTCTTTGTGTTTGGTTTTGGTCCACATTTCGTTATCTACAAGGCTCCCAAGGATAATTGCAAAACTTTGGCAAAATTTTACTCTTGTGTTCTACCATATAAATTCTCTATAGCAATTCCCAGTATAGGTACAAAAGTGAAAGTGTTAGTTTCTCAGTCGTGTCCAACTCTTTGTGACCACATGCACTATAGCCCGCCAGGCTCCTCTGTCCATGGAATTCTCCAGGCAAGAATACTGGACTGGGTTGCCATTTCCTTCTCCAGGGAGTCTTCCTGACACAGGGATGAAAACAGGGTCTCTGTCATTGCAGGCAGATTCTTTACCATCTGAGCCACCAGTAAAGTCCAGTGTAGGTACAGGTGTTTTTAAGATATGAATCTTGACTCAGTTTTATGTGCTTCTCTTAATCATTTAGTCCAAGTGTCCTCAACCTTGACTGCATTAGAATCAACTGTCAGAAGTTTGGTATTGTGTTTAGACTTTGAAAACCCATAAGAAGCATTTAATTGATCAGATGATCCTATAGCTAAAGCAGCATTTTGAATGTTCCTACCCTAAACTTACAAGTTAAGTTGAGACAGCTATAGAAAAAAATATGATAAAAATTGAGAGTGAAACTAAGGAGTTGATTGTTAAAATATGGATTATTATTAATTTTATAGAGCCATTTTAAGAGTGATCTAATTACCAACACCACCAAGTTTCACAAACATTGATACAAACTCATATAAGAGGTTCACATAAACACTACAAAAGATAACCATTTCCAAACCACAGCACATTTGACATCTCTAATATTCTCAACATAGGCATCAGAAACTTAAAGAATGAGAAGACATAGCTGTTTAAAATGCCTAACAAATCTAAATAGCAAATAAATTAGCAGTCAAAATTTCTTTTTCTTTGAAGAGGAAACATATGTATCGAAGTAGGGATTTTTTTGGTCTACCCGTAACTATAAGTCGATAGTGTAATTGTAAAAGCTGACATTTCCAACTCATGACGTAAAAGACACTTGGTGCTTTGAAGACAACTAAGATGATGGTGCTCTAATGTTGCCAGATCTCAAGGCTTATGAAACATAAAGAGACATAAAATAAAGCTAAAACAAAAAGAAGTTGGTTTAAAAGGACACAGGTGGTTACAACACATAGCACTTGGTGTGTCTATGCCTGGAATTCACTGATTTCAGGAGGAGAAAACAGAAAAGAACAAGCAACGGAAGTGGCTGGAAACATGGGAGTGCAGTGGATACCAACAACAGGGATGGTCTTTGGCGTGGTTTTCCATGGAGGAATGTCTGACACTGGTGCCATTCACTGAAGGAAGAACTGAAACGGTGAAGTATGGCTACTTAGAGAGGAAGATCTCCCTCCTGGAAAGTCTCCTGAGAGCCCTCTTCATATCTCTGTTCCTCAGACTGTAGATGAAAGGGTTCAGCATGGGTGTGACCACTGTGTACATCACTGAAGCTATTATGTTCTTGTCATTAGAGGTGCTGGATGAGGGTAAAGTATAAAGTCCAATAATTGTTCCATAAAATAGGAGAACCACAGAGAGGTGGGAGCCACATGTGGACAATGCTTTGCAGATCCCCTTGGTGGAAGGGACCTTCAGGATGGTGGCCCCAATGCGGCCATATGAGATCAGGATGCACACTAGTGGGAGGACAATGACGGCCACTCCTACTGTGAAAATGGCCAGCTCATTGAGGGATGTGTCTGAGCAGGAGAGCTTCAGCAGGGCATCAAGGTCACAGAAGAAATGGGGGATAGTGTGGTCAGCACAAAAGGACACCTGGGTCAGGAGGAGGGTGTGACATAGGGCGCTGGCACAGGAGAGAATCCAGGACACAGTTACTAGTAAGATGCACAGCCCCTGTCCCAAGGTGGTGGAGTAGTGGAGAGGGTGGCAGATGGCCACGTACCTATCATAGGCCATTGAGGTGAGCAGGAAATCATCCAGATCAGTAAAAAAGAGGAAGAAATATGTCTGTGTTACACACCCTACATAGGAGATGGATTGATGCTGAGTCTGCATGTTCATGAGCATCTTAGGGACGGTGACAGATGAGAAGGAGATGTCAGTGAGGGCCAAGTGGCTGAGGAAGAAGTACATGGGGGTGTGGAGGTGAGGGTCCAGCCTGATGAGCAGGACGATGAGCAGGTTGCCCAACACTGTAGTCAGGTACACACCCAGGAACAGGGCGAAGAATATACCCTGCTGCTCTGGCCGGATGGGGAGCCCCAGGAGGAGGAATTCAGAAATGCTGCTCTGGTTCTCCCTCCTCATGCTCCTTGTCTCTCTGCTTAGATTGGAAATGTCCCAGATGATAAATCATGATAACAACAATCACTGTAGGGCTATCTACTTTCCATTGAGGAATTCCTCAGGATATTCCTCATATGCTATCACCTCAATCCCCACCCTCCCCCAGTGGAGCAGAAGGAAGTTATCAGAGCTCCAATGAGCAAAAATTGTCCTTCAGTGTATACCAGGGGAAACTTATTTATTTGTTTAACAATATGAGAGACAAGTTAGGTTCTATCAGGAGACTCTTTGCTGGAGAAAACAAAGACAGAGAAAGACCCTTCCTTCAGGGAGCTCATATGCTCAGGAGTAGCCTCTTCAGAAACTTTCTCAGTTCATTGTATTTGTGATGAGATTTCTAGTGGGTTCTGACTCCAAGACGTTCTAGTTATTTGCATCAACTTACTCTCTGCCAGCTTCATTTTGAAACTCTACTAATACTCACAGTAACACTTACACATAGGGATTGTAGAAGAAATAAACGATTCAATGTGAGTTATGATATTAGTATAATGTTCACATAGTAAGGGCAGAGATACATCATTTAATATCTTCACACCAGTGTGAGTATCCAGATAGAACCTGGATTAATCTTCAGAAACCCATTCATTACACCAGGAATGGGAGGAGACCAGGTAGCTGATCTCAAAGCTGTGTTAATCTACATGGGCTCCTAATGTCCCAAGGGAGATGCAGACACACACACACACACACACACACACACACACACACACACACACACACACCCTAGACCCTGTGGTTAATTTCCTGATAGAGCTTAACTTGATGCATTTTGTTTAACTTGGAGCAAAATAAATTGTATTTCACCCATCTCCATTGTTGTTCATTTCCCTGCATCTACCTTTAGTGAATCAAATTGCCTCAATCTAGGTAGTCATATGCAGTGAGGCACTGGAACATTTGCCCTAGGATATCAGAGACGGTAGATGCTATATAATAAGTGATGCCTATTAGAATTAATATTTATCTGATTTCTATGGCTAGCTCCACTATCAGTCCTAATGTAATTGACATTTACTGAGCATGGGGTCTACTATGCACCAGACAAAATAAATGGATTTTAGTATACACATCATGTGTGTGTGATGCTCAAGCTAAGACATGCTAAGAAACCAGCCCTTGATCACACAGCCAGTAACTGTGAGAGTCATCACTCTTTACTCAACTTTTTATTAAGTCTCTACTCTTATTTACATACTCTCCCTTCCCTTATTTAATTGATCAGAAGAGCAATGCCTTTGAGACATGTTATTTCAGTCTTTGAAAGAGGATTTCTATGCTCAATACGACCTCAACCACCAATGCACCCATCTGCCATCACTCATACCTATATCCATTTAGGTTCCCACAGCCTACACTGTACAGATGGCTTCCATATGCTTTCAATTGTATGCAGTCAGCATACATTATGTGTCTGAGAAGGAGCGAAAACAGTGACTTATTTTCTTTCATTCTACTAATGTGAGAAGTGTGTCACTTACAAAATGTATTTGGTGGTAGAACTTGATCTCAAAGTCTGCTGATACTCTGTTCATTAGGGACAGACTTCCCATTTGGGGGTGGGGGAGTGGGTAATGGAATTAAAATACCCAAATACCTAGAAGGGGCTTCACAGGTGGTGCTAGTGGTAAAGAACCCACCTGCCAATGCAGGAGACATAAGAGACATGGGTTCAATTCCTGTGACAGGAAGATCCCCTGGAGGACAGCAGGGCAACCCACTCCAGTGTTCTGGCCTGGAGAATCCCATGGACAGAGAAGCCTGGCAGGCTACAGTCCATAGAGTTGCAAAGAGAAGGACACAGCTGAAGCAACTTAGCATGCATGATGCACGCCTAGAAGAGGAAACTGACATTAACACGCAGGACTGCATATCTGATAGTAGTAGATTCTTATTCCAGACCGAGGTGATTCTCAGGAACACAAGGACACTAGGAGGAAGGAGGTGACCTCCCACCCTATGGGGTCTGGATGCTTATTGACAATTTTTGGGTGAAACCTCAACCAAGAGCTCTGGCTTCTCTGGAAGGGAGAGGTGACCAGGGTGGGGTGACCAGGAAGCCTGAAGCAGGCACAGAGCTGCATGTCAAGAGGTGAACCAGAAGAAAGGAAGCATTCATCATGTGTTTAAATGGCAATGTGAGAGATACTCAGGACTGAAGGTGTAACCTAACGTTTGGGAGAGAATCTTTGCATGAACTTTCTGTTCTAACTGACATGACATATTCTCCCATGTTAGAGTTACCTGAAGAAGAGCCAGCCAGGGACATTAGCCTCCATTTGGGAAATAATATACAGCTGGCTAGGTCTTACTACATGCCTGACATGCAGACAATATCTCATAGCATATTGTTACCTTATTTTACATTTAAGGCTGTGGACCTCAGAGAGATCAAATGTTAAGCCCAGAAAACTATTGCATGGCACCACCAGATTCCTAGGGCACCAGAACCTGGACACTGAACCAGGTTACCATGCTCCTAAAGTGTCAATATGAACAATACTGAAGGCCCGAGTGGGACATGTTTAGGGCTCTGGGTACATTATAGGAAAAGTCAACTCACCGAGTCCAATGGCAGCAATAGGTCTTGAGGAGGATCCAGTTTGAAAGTGCCTTGGTGGGTTCTGGTCTGAGTCAAGAGGAACACTGAAAAGACTGTCCTACACACAGGCACACGTGTGAGTGTGTACACAAACACACCTACACACACACACACACACACACACACACAGAGCTTTATTAGAATTTAATCCCTTGCATTTCCCCTATCACTTCTGGGTGAATTTAGTAGAGATGTGAGTCTGTTAAATATAGTACAGACACCTCTACACCTGTAATTTCTCTCTTTCTCCCACACGTATACTTCACAACACACATACTGTTAAATGGTAATTTCCTATTCTCTCTGACATATGCATGCCATGGATGAAGATGATCAGGGAACAAATCTGTTTCACAGAAAGTTCATAAATAAGCATTCTCTCATAGAGGCAAAGCACACATAACATACAAAGAGTCCCACAAAGAACTGACAAAAAAAACATGTAATAGAAATGCATATGTACAGGCACTCCCAGACAATCACAAATATTCAAATCAAAACAACACAGAGAGTCACACAAACACTACACAGGCAACATAGACTTAACCACTAAAGCACATATACTACTCATAGATTTCTAGCCATGCCTGGTCAATGCACATCCCAGGTGGAGATTTTCCATATATGAGTCAGCAACACACATGTAGAAAACACAGAACATGCACACTCAGTCTCATAATCACACACAGTTTACACGAGCCCCTTCTGACCCATGTTTGTTATCAATATGCTCAAATACCTTCTGCTCTGGGATATTACCTTAGTCCTTGCTGTCTTTCCAACAGATCCAGGAGCCAAAGGACAAGATACAGCCTCTGTGGTTCAGGGACTGTCATAGACTTGCATGTTTGTTTATCAGTAACAGAACAACGGGCGAGAGGCTTTTATTTTATAGAAGAAGGAACACATGAGGGAAAAACACCCAGGATCACCAATAAAGAAACAGTCAATGTGGGCTAATTGAACAACATTCCTGCTGGCCTCTAGGGGAGGGGCCTGTGCAGGGGCCAGAGGTGCTGAAACCCTGGAGTCCCTGGGGACAGTGTTTCTGATGCTGGTGATAACTTGGTCTCCTTTCTGTCTGATCTGCTTGTTTCAGGTGGGTGGCAAAGGGACCAAAGTCAGTCTTGGGCTTCATAAATGTTCATGGAGATAAAGTAAGCCTGCTCCCATGTCAGAGCACGGCTCCTGGACCTCTGGCACAAGCCATGCCTAGAATTCACTGGTCTCCCCACTGCCTGGAGAGGCTCCTATAGAGCAGGGGTTGAGCCTAGCTCAGAAGATTGAAGAACAGAAGAATGTACCCCATAGGTCATGACAAAGACACTGTTGGAATTGATTTTGGACTCTGTCACTTACTGTGAGCTCCTAAACAATATAATTCAGTTCTACAGTATTCAGTCTGAAATGTAACTTGGGGTTACGAATCATACCTTCCTCAAGAGGTTGTTGTGAGGATTAAATGAGATAATACACATTAGCATTCTTATCGCAGTGCCTGGTACATGAAAATGTGTAGTAATTGTTAGGGGATATCAGCAATAATTTTTAAATCTCAGGACATTTAATTAACTTTATGTATTCATTTGTTCTTTCTGATATATATTGACTAAAGACTTTACAAAGGTGACAAGCTAGGCTGTGGAACACAGAGTGGATAAAATACAAACATACTGGAGTGGGTAGTCTTTCCCTTCTCCAGGGGATCTTCCCAACCTAGGGATCAAACAGGTCTCCTGCATTGCAGGCAGATTCTTTATCACCTGAGCAACCAGGGAAGTACATGTTATTTGGTATAGCTTGCAGTTTAAGGGGAGGAAACAAAAACCTAAAACAAAACAAGTCTACATAGTAAAACAAGAACACAAAAAATCGAAATAGTACAATCTATGACTTGGCAGTTGGTAAAAATCATCATGGTGTTAACAGATCAGGATAGGGATATGAGAAGTGACTAGAAACACTTTAAGCAAGGTGGTCAGAGTAGGCATCCTGAGAAAGTTAGATATGAATAAAAAATAGTTCATTCAAATGAGAATGTTTTCATAACCTTTAATGAAAGGAGGAAGAAACTTCTTTCTGAGGAGGAAGCTTCACACTCCAACAAATAATTTATTAAATCTGTAGAGAACTGACTAATATACTAAATCCACATTTTGCCTTGCCATTCTCAATCAACCCATAGTCACAGTTGCCATCACCATAATTGCTGGGATGGCCACCTCCAGTATTCTCCATCTCTCAAAAATGCATGATTTTCTAGGTCCTGCTCAAGGCTGTGTATCATTTTAAGAAGCTTCCCAAATCATCAGCCTTGAGGCACACACATTTGCCTCCAAATATGATGATGTTCGTTTATTCTGACCCTAAAAAGTTTCATGTATGCCAAAGACACTTTGGTTGATGTTTCTCTTTGTCCAGCTGCCTAACACAGGCCTGCCCACATAGACGGGCTCAGTAATAGTTATAATCAGTAGATCAGCTCCCTTTCTACAGACAAAGGAGTAACAAAGCTAAATCAAAATCCAAAATACTGACAATGCTAAATGCTGGTGAGGATGCGGAGCAACAAGAACCCTGGTTCAGTGCTAGTAGGAATACAAATTGGTACAGCCACTTTGGTAGACCCCTGTTTGTCTGAGGTCTAGAGGCTAGGAAGTCCAAGATCAAGGTGCCATCTGTTCATGTGTATGTCAAAATATCTTCAGTTGAACTTTTAAAAACTGTATGTCAATTACACCCCCAATAAAACTGTAAATAAAAATGAAAAATTAGAAATAAGCCGGAGTCCCCAAACAACAGAAATATTTTCCATTGAGACCTCCCCCCCGCCATTATCTTAATTAACACAATTTTCACACTAGGGAATACTTTCCACACAAAGACATTTCACAGAAATATTAAACATGGAAATATGTTTTTATCCATCTTCATTTTTCAGAGCAGATTCCTTTGGAAGCCTGTCTTTTGCAGTCAGCCACTATCTATAGAGATCAGAGTTATATCTGCCTTATTGCAATGTCTCATCAAGCGATGATTCTTTGTGTTCGGTTTTGGTACATATTTCATTATCTACAAGGCTCCCAAGGATAAGATGTTCTTTCAGCTGTGGCAAAACTTTGGCAAAAATTTCCTCCTGGATTCTACCATAAAAATTCTCTATAGAATTCCCAGTGTAGTTGTAGACATTTATTTTTCAGAATATGTATCTTGATTCAGTTCCCTGTGCTTTTCTTAATCACTATAGTCCAAGTGTCATCATCTAGTATTCTTGACATAGGCATCAGAAACTTAAAGAATGAGAAGATATAGCTTTTAAAAATGTTATTTTTAAAAATAACATTAAAATTTAAAAACTGTTATTTGCTCTAACACATTCAAAAAGCAAATAAATTTGCAGTCAAATTTTCTTTTTCCTTAAAGAGGAAACATGTATCAAAATAAGGGTTCTTTTTGCCTGTTCATAACTATAAATCAATAGTGTAATTGTTAAAGATGACACTTCCTACTCATGACTTAAAAGACATTTGGTGCTTTGAAGATAGTGAAATGATGGTGCTTTAGTATGTTGCCAGATCCCAAGGCTTATGAAACAGAAAGAGACAAAAAATAAAGCTAAAGCAAAAAGAAGTTGGTTCAAAAAACACAGATGGTTACAACAAATAGCACTTGCTGTGTGTCTATGCCTGGAACTCACTGGTTTCAGGAAGAGCAAACAAAAGAACAAGCAAAGCAAGTGGCAGGAAGCAGGGACGCACAGTGGGTACGGCAACAGGCTGGTCCTTGGCATAGATGTCCACGGGGGAATCTCTGACAGGTGCCATTTGGTTCTTCAGAATCAGAAGCTGAGAAGGTGAGGTATTGTTACTTAGAGAAGAAGATCTCCCACCTGGAAAGTCTCCCGAGAGCCCCCTTCATGTCCCTGTTCCTCAGACTGTAGATGAAAGGGTTCAGCATAGGCGTGACCACTGTGTACATCACTGAAGCAATTATGTCTTTGTCATTGGAGTTGTTTGATGGTGGGAAAATGTACAGAACCATAATTGTCCCATAGAATAGGAAAACCACAGAGAGGTGGGAGCCGCAGGTGGACAAGGCTTTGTAAATCCCTTTGGTCGAGGGGACTCTCAGGATGGAGACCCCGATGCGGACATAAGACACTAGGATGCCAGTGAGTGGTATGATGATTCCCAGTGCCCCCACAGTGAAGATGACCAACTCATTGAGGGAGGTGTCTGAGCAGGAGAGCTTAAGCAGGGCAGCAAGATCACAAAAGAAATGAGGGATTGTGTTATCAGCACAGAAGGACAGCCGGGCCAGGCTGAGCGTGTGGGACATTGCACTGCTACAGGAGAAGATCCAGGACACAGCCACCAGTGAAATGCACAGGTTTCCTCGCATGATGATGGTGTAGTGGAGAGGGTGACAGATGGCCACGTACCTGTCATAAGCCATCACTGCAAGAAGGAGATTATCAACACAACCAAAAAATATGAAAAAATACATCTGTGTTACACACCCTGCATAGGGGATCGATTGATCCCGAGTATGCATGTTTATCAGCATCTTAGGAACAGTGACAGATGAAAAGGAGACGTCAGTGAGGGCCAAGTGGCTGAGGAAGAAGTACATGGGGGTGTGGAGGTGAGGGTCCAGCCTGATGAGCAGGATGATGAGCAGGTTACCCAGCACCGTGGTCAGGTACATGCCCAGGAACAGGGCGAAAAACACACCCTGTTGCTCTGGCCAGATGGGGAGCCCCAGGAGAAGGAACTCGGACACGCCGCTCTGGTTCTCCCTCCTCATGCTCCTCTTCTGTCTGCTGGGGATGAAGGATAGAGGGAAATGTCAGAAGCTTTGACCACACTAGGGTCTCAAATTTACTCTCAGAGAAAAAGAATTTTCTCCTAAATTTCTTTTATCACCTAGTATTGCCAAAGCAAGCGACACATCCTCAATGCTCAATATGGTTCCTTTTGATGAAAACCAGAGCAGATTCATTCTTCAGTTTTCTTTTTAATTAACTGTGTTTCTGGCATTAAGATTTTGACCGGAGATAAAGGAATAAACAGGACACACAGGACCGCTTCTCTCTGGATACTAGCCCTCTAGGGAACACCTTCCAAAGGACTGACCAACATTATGGACCTGAAGCCAGATTCCTCGTGTTGCCATCCTGGCCCCACCTCTTTTTAGCTAAATGACTTGGGTTGCTAAATCTCTCTTGGCCTCACATGTGCCTCTATAATGCAAAGATACTAACATCACACAGTCATAGAGCTAATAACAGCATTCTATTTCAATGCATATTAGTATCTAAGAACAGTGTCCTACATAAAATACATACAAAATTTTCTCAATTATTTTTTGTGATAGGACAAGTATCCAAAAAACTCAGTATCAAATTCAAGGATTTAATAAAACAGTATTATGAGATGGTCAGCACAAAGGTCCAAGAAACTGGCCTAAAATTTGCATCTATCTGAGCACACACACACTAAGGTGAACAGAATTCAGATATCACTGGGGTCAGTTCCCTGGTAGAACTTGTCTTAATGCATGTTTATCTTCTGGACAAGAAATAAACCTTCTTTCTGTACATGTATCTCCATCCATTTCTGGTGCTTCATGTTGGCTCAGATCTGAGTGTTCATAGGTAGGAAGACACCTGAGAGCTGAGATCTGGGGTCTGAGAGCTGAGAGATACTGAAGGATTGGAGGGTCTATTAGAATTCAGTTACCTGACTGACCATTCATTACTTCCCAAAATTGATCTTCACACTGGATAATTACTGACATTGAATGAACACTATGTCAAACTAAAACATTTTTGGAAAATAGCCTCACTAAATTTTTTCAACAGTCCTAAGAGGTAGGTGTTATTAAACTTCATCGTAAACTTACTGAGAAGCAGCAGGAAGCTAGCATGGTCACACAGTAACTTCTATAGTCACAATTGTCTCTTGTGTTTTTTTAAATGTATGGGAATCTCTGCTCTTGTGACTCTACTATTTCTCTTTCTCTTTAGTTAGACAGAATAGGCAGGATCTTAAGAAATGTTATTTCAAAATTTGAAGGATTCTCTCTGCTCAGATAACTGTCAATACTCAAATTCCTGCAGCCCTTTAGTTTGTAAATGGCTTTTATTTGCCTTCAATTTTGTTCAGTCCATCAGTGTTTATTTGTATCTGGAAAATAGTAATTTTTCCCCATCATTTCACTAACAGGAGTAGTGAAATAAATTAAATAATCTCACATAGATACTGTATAGTGGAGCCTGGACTAAAAGGTTGATTTTCTGATAATATTTTCACTAGAGAGAGGACCCACTCATTTATTTTTATGGGTGGTAGAGAGGCAACATTTAAATGTGAAATATGAAAAGTTAAAGTGAAAAGGTAAAATACGCTTGGGAGAAAGATAAACATTAACATTGTGTAAGGATCTCTCACTAGATGCTTGCTCCAGACCAGGAAGTTGCTCAAGGTCATTAATTGACTCAGTTCATAGGGTAGAAGAAGGGTCCAGGCTCTGGACTATTCTGCCAAGGACTGCCTTCTCCCTGAAAGTTGCTAGGTCAGACTTAACCCAGGATCACAAAGATCTCCTGGAGGAGAAACAGAGCACATAATGACAACAAGGAGCTGGGAATAATACAGAAGTGGTTCTATGATTCCATCAACACCATGTGGAAAGAGGTGGTCACAGAATTGCTCAGTAATAAAGAGAAGTGGCAACCTGGGGGAGTGCGGCCTGGAGAAGGTTGGGAAAGAGCCTATGGATGGGCTTAATTTTCCTGTCTTCATACCAAATTTTGCCTCCTGAATAGTGAAGAAATGGAGGGTCAGGTGTCTTAGCCTCCATGAGTCTACAATTTGCTATTTAATAAGAGCTTGCAATGTGTCTAGAACGTCTGAAGCACCTTACACACAAGATCTTTCAGCAATCGTCAGGATTCCATTGACAGTAGAGGATGCTGAGCATCACCAAAGCCAAATCCAAAGCTATTAAGTGGGGAAAAGACAAAGATTTGAATGTAGACATTTGTGACATCAGAAATGAGCATTTTGTTTCTAAAATGTATTACCAAAATTGAAGAAGGATGTCAAAAGTGTTGGGTTTCCACTACTGTTGGAAATGGACGTCAGAAGTGCCTCAAAGTGGGCTTCCTTTGGAGCTGCCTGTGTGGATTCTGGTCTCAGCCAAATGGAGAGCTAAAATATGAGACCATTATGCACACACACACACACACACACACACACACCTGTATCTTTGGTGTGAAGTAAGTCAAGATGTGGGGTTTTTTACACAAAGGCACTCACACAGCATCACAGACAAGCACTTGCCAAATGGATTTTTATTTTTCTCTAACTTGAGCTTCCCAGGAACCACAGTGGCACACAGGAGACCCAGGTTCAATCCCTGGGTTGGTAAAATCCCCTGAAGTAGGAAATGGCAACCCACTCCGGTATTCTTGCCTGGAAAATTCCATGGACTAGAAGACCCTGGTGGGCTACAGTCCATGGGGTCACAAAACAGTCAAAAATGACTTTGCACACACATACACACACACATGCTCAAACTATTAATAGGTGAATACAGTCAGGATGTGAGTCAGCTTCAAATCTATGCAAAACTCACAAACAAAATGCCCATGTGCAGTGCAGCTACACACAAACTCTCAAGCATCCTATACCACAGACATTGTAGACCAAGAAGTCACACATATTCAAATCATGAGTCATACACAAGGCCTTACATTCAGCATACAAGCAATGAATGGAAGTAAAAGGAGCACACACTGATAGGAAATTTCCAGCTTCTCTGGAAATCCAGTTACACATACACACATAGTCATAAAACACAGCACACACACAGATACATGCAATGTCTCTCATGGTCACACATGCACACATTTACACACAGACACACATGTACGACAATGGAGATTTCTGGGCTTCTTCTGAGCTATAACAGTGCTATAAGTTCAGATACCTTCTGCTTCTTTCTGTTGCCTGAATCTTCACTTTCTGCTCAAAAGACCCAGCATCCAAAGAAAAAGAGCAAACCTTGGTGGCCCGAGGACCTTTACAGACTCTCATGTCTGTTCAGCAGCCTCAAAACAACAGGCAAGAAGGTCTCCTTTGACTCATCAGAAAGAAACCCCAGAGGGAAACAGCCATCAATCCCTGACTAGAGAAGCAGTTAACTGGGGGCTAATTGCCCAGCTTCCTCCTGGCCCCCAGATGGGGAGTATGTTTAGGGTCCAGAGGGACTGAGCTATACCTGGGGCCACAGGAGATATTGTCCCTAAAGTCAGTGGTACCCTGGGCTTCTGGTCAAATCTCTGGGTGGGAAGTGGAAGTTCCCCTCTTGCCCATGGCTTCTGCACCATGAGTTCAGGTTCTCTGTATGGCAGTGTATGGTACAGACAGTGTAAGTAACTCAGCAAGATTCTGCAGGCTTCCCAACACCTACACAGGCTTCCACTAAAACACAAAGCCCCTTAAAATGTACAGGGCTTTTTGATAGCAGCCATTCTGACTGGCGTGAGATAGTAAATCATTGTGGTTTTAATTCGCATTTCTCTGATAATGAATGATGTTGAGCATAAATGCTGGAAAGCGTGCAGAGAAAAGGGAACCCTCTTACACTGTTGGTGGGAATGCAAACTAGTATAGCCACTATGGAGAACAGCATGCAGATTCCTTAAAAAACTGGAAATAGAACTGCCATACGACCCAGCAATCCCACTGCTGGGCATACACACCAAGGAAAACAGAATTGAAAGAGACACGTGTACCCCAGTGTTCACTGCAGCAGTGTTTCCAATAGCTAGGACATGGAAGCAACCTAGATGTCCATTGGCAGACGAGTGGATAAGAAAGCTGTGGTACAATTACACAATGGAATATTACTCAGCCATTGAAAAGAATGCATTTGAATCAGTTCTAATGAGGTGGATGAAATTGAAGCCTATTACACAGAGCGAAGTATGTCAGAAAGAAAAACACCAATACAGTATATTAACACATATATATGGAATTTAGAAAGATGGCAACAATGACCCTATATGCAAGACAGCAAAAAAGATGCAGATGTAAAGAACAGACTTTTGGACTCTGTGGGAGAAGGTGAGGGTGGGATGATTTGAGAGAATAGCATTGAAACACGTATATTACCATATGTGAAATAGATTACCAATCCAGGTTCGATTCATGAGACAGGCTGCTCAGGGCTGGTGCACTGGGATGACCCTGAGAGATGGGATGGGGAGGAAGGTGGAAGGGGGGTTCAGGATGGGGGACACATGTACACCCATGGCTGATTCATGTCAATGTATGGCAAAAACCACTACAATATTAAAGTAATCAGCCTCCAATTAAAATAAATGAATTAATTTAAAAAATGAACAGGGCTCCCTACTCCTGAGGAGTAGGGGGATTGAAGTAGGACTTCCCTTGTAGTTCTGCTGGTAAAGAATTCACCTGCAATGTGGGAGAGCGGGGTTCGATACCTGTGTTGGGAAGATCCCCTGGAGAAGGGAGAGGTTACACTCCCGTATTCTGGCCTGGAGAATTTCATGGACTGTATGGTCCATGGGGTTGCAAAGAGTTGGACATGACTGAGCGACTTTCACATTCACTTTCACTGAATCTATAACTCTGGAAAAAAGACTCAGGGCTCTCCCTCTAGTAAGAGAGCACACCTGAGCAAGTTATCAAAGAGTTCAGATTCAGCTTCTTCAACTTGAAAACAATGATCATATTCTTCATGTGAGTTTGAAGGATGCTTAAGTAAGCACATAATGAAAGCTTAACAAATGGTAAGGTTTGTTGTCAGTGTCTTTGTATCACCGATGATCAACTATGGCTTGCAATAGACAATTCTGCTTAGTAATTGTTGAATGAATTCATCTATTCATTTATTCATTCGTTCGTTCACTTAAATAATCATTAAGACTCTCTTTAAAGTAAACACTGATTTATGCTCTGGAGACAAAACAGCAAATAATATCAACAGAAATAAATCCCTTTTGTGGAACACATACTCAAGCGGGAGGGGGTGTAGAAAAAAATTGTTAATGCAAAATGAATGGCAGGTAAATGGTGAAAAGTGCTGGGGTCTGATAAAAATCAGGCATGGAGCTAGGGAGAATCAAGAAGCTCAGAAAATACCTAGTGTTACAAGATAACTTTTTCTCAGAAACCCAGACATTTGTCCAATCAAGTGGCTCCAGGTCTGTAAACTGGTTTGCACTACTTTATGCCCATTAGATTGGCTAAAATGGAAAGAACCACTGATATAAAATGTTGTTGAAGCTATGATACAACTGGAACTCATTTACACTGCTAAGTTTGGAAATATATTTAAAAGTTAAATATATGCCAAAAAAGACAACTAAAAAGGAACTACTTCATAATACAGGGAAGTCTACTCAATATGCTGTGATGACCTATATGGGAAAAGAATCTTAAAAAAAGAGTGAATATATGTATATATATATAACTGACTCACTTTGCTGAACAGCAGAAACTAACACAACTTTGGACATAAACTATATTCCAACAAATATTTAAAAAATAGAAGTAGTGTAAAGGGGAAAAAGTTCAACATGTACTACCTAGCACAATTAGGTATTTGTCCAGAGAAAATTAATGTGTATACCTATACATAGACTTACACAAGAATGTTCATAACAGCTTATTTAATAGCCAGAAACTGGAAACAGCCCACATACCCATCAAAAAAAAATCTGTGGTATGTCCATACAATGGAATACTACTCACCAATTTTTTAAAATGAACTACTGATGCACAGTACAACACAAATGAATCTCAAAATGCTTATGCTGAGTGAAAGCAGGAAAAGAACACACACTGTAATAAACTTAAATAACTTCTTAAATAAACTTGTAGAAGATGCAAACTAACCCATGCGACAGAAACAGATTAGTCTTTTCCCTGGGGATAGATGGGAAGAGCAAAGAGAGAGCAGTGTCTTTAGGAAAATCCATGATCATGATGGGTTATACAAATGTCAAAGCTAGGCAAATAGTGTACTTTAGATATACAAAGTTTATTGTATGTCATTTATAACCCCCCAAATCCAGCTGTTTTTAAACAAACAATAACAAAATCAAGTATGATCATGTTTTTCCTCTACTGAATCCCTTTCAATGGGTTCCCAAATCCTTAGAATGAAAACCAGAAAGTCTACTGGAATGGTTAATTTTATGTGTCAACTTGGCTAGGCTGCAGGACCCAGATATTTGGTCAAACACAACTCTATATGTTTCCATGAAGGTATTTTTGGATGAGATTAACATTGCAATCCGGACTCTGATTAAAGCAGATTGTCCCCCATAATGTAGGTGGGCCTTATTCAATCAGTTGAAAGAAGTGTTCATCACTCAGGTGTGTCCAACTCTGTGTGACCCTATGGGTTGTAGGCCACCAGGCTCCTCTGTCCATGGAATTCTCCAGGCAAGAATACTGGAGTGGGTTGCCATTTCTTTCTCCAGGGGATCTTCCTGACCCAGGAATTGAACCCAAATCTCCCACATTGCAGGCAGACTCTTTACTGACTGAGCCACCAGAAGAAGAATGATTCCCCTAAAGAAGAGGCATTTTTGTCCCCAGACTACCTTCAGACTCAAACTGCAACTTGTCCGTGGGTTCCAGGCTGTCAACCCATGCTGCCAAAATTTGGACTTGCTAGTATCTGCAATTACACAAGCCAATTCCAATGAATCTCTCTCTCTCTCTCTCTCTCTCTCACACACACACACACACTTGCACACATCCCATTTGTTCTATTTCTCTAAAGAACCTTGACTAATACACCTGCTATGACCTTAAGTACTCTACAGATCTGGTTCTCTGATAGCTCTAAACTTACTATCTGCCATCCCTCCCCTACTCGTCCCTGTCCAGCTATAGAGGCCTTTCAGCGTCCTTGGAACAGCCAGGCACCATCTCACCTCAGAGCATTTCTAGGTGCTAATTTCTATGCTTCAAATACTTTTGCCCAGATACCTCCATGGCTCACTTCCCTGTCCTCACTAACAACTTTGGATGTTATCTCTTCAGTGAACTCTACCTGGACCACATGAAATCAAATTATGAGCCTCACCCCTAACACTCTTTTTTTTGTGTGTGTGTGTGATAAAGATTTATTAAAGTATGAAAGAGAGAGAGACAGCTTCTGACACAGACATCGGAAGGGGGCAGAAAGAGGGCCCCCCTGCTGCTGCTGCTGCTGCTAAGTCGCTTCAGTCGTGTCTGACTCTGTGCGACCCCATAGATGGCAGCCCACCAGGCTCCCCTGTCCCTGGGAGTCTCCAGGCAAGAACACTGGAGTGGGTTGCCATTTCCTTCTCTGACCCCTAACACTCTTGAACCCCCTTTTTGTGAAAGTTGGACTTCGCTGGTGGCTCAGACTGTAAAAGAATCTGCCTGCACTGTGGGAGACCTGGGTTTGATCCCTGGCTTGGGAAGATCCTCTGGAGAAGGGACTGGCTACCCACTCTAGCATTCTGGCTTGGAGAATTCCATGGACAGAGGAGCCCGGCAGGCTATGGTCCATGGAGTTGCAAAGAGTCAGACCTCACCCCTAGCACTCTTGATCCCCCCTTTTAAGTCTCCTTTATTCATAGAAGTTTTTACCTACCAACAAACCTAGAATTTATTTATATCAGACAAAACCCATCTTCCATAGAGCTTACATGCCAGTAAAGTAACAACGACAAAAAATAAGTAAAGCTAATGGTGTGTTAGAAAGTTCAAAACTACTATGGGAAAAAAAGGAGCATAATGAGCAGGATCAGGAGTGCTGAAATGTAAACTCTACAAGGGGATCAATTTTTTTTAACTTGTATTACTAGAATGTAGAAAATTGCCTGACCCATAGTAGTCATGCAGTAAATATTTTTGTGTGCATAAACTGTGAGTTCATGCATTTAGTTTTATCCTAATAAAAGTGTCATATCTGGGTAAAAGACAACACTTACTTTCCCATGCTAAAAGTAATCAGACAGCAAAAGCCTGTTCTCAACACAAAAATCCAATTTAGAGGGGAAAAATAGTAGTCTTCCTAGGATGGAGAAATTTGGTAATCAGTTTGACTACTCTGTGGTCTGCTACTGTCACAAGTACAATCAAATTAGAGTCTATTTCAGTTTTAGCAAACCATCAAAAGTACTTTATTAGCTAGATTCTGCATTGAGAAGCTAGCATTCTGGACTTCATTAAAACTAAAAATTAGAAACTTAACTGAATATTTGTGCCTGGAAAACACTAGACAAGAGAGAAGAAATAAGGGACTGGTTTATATCTAATTATTTGAACATATAGAAACTCTAAGTTATAATGAAAAGTTATATCACCTATTACTAAGGAGGGTTCTTTAACTTATCAAAAGAATATTCCCTAAAACTTAATCTGACTCTACTTGAGATTCCAAAATGCTCATTTCATCATAGAAAGTGAAGTGCTGTAACATGTTGGAGAATTCTGACCATCCACCACTTGAGGATCAGAAACCCAGCGTTTGAGAAGGAACATGTGTGCAAGTTTGCTAAGTGGCTTCAGTCTGACTCTTTGCGACCCTGTGGACTGTAGCCCACCAGGCTCCTTTGTCCATGGAATTCTCCAGGCAAGAATACTGGAGTGGGTTGCATGCTCTACTCCAGAGGATCTTCCTGACCCAGGGATCTAACCCTCACCTCCTGCATTGGCAGGCAGTTTCTTTACCGCTAGAGCCACCAGGGAAGCCCATGAAGGTACAGCTTGGTCCAAAATACAACCATATTTCACAGCTCTAATCTTAGCCTAAATTTAAAACAAACCTGGCTTCATCATTAAAAAGGAAGCGTAAAATTCTGCTGTTATGTTTTCCTTTTAAGAGAGGTGGTTGATGTGTGTTGTTGTCTTAGCAAGTCTTTCTCTCTTCAGGAAGATAAAACAATAGGGCAGCATACTCATGAAACCTTCCTGGTGGTCCAGTGGTTAAGAATTTGCCTTGCAAGCAGGGGGCACAGGGTCGACTTCCAGTTGGGAAACTAAGATCTTACATGCCATGGAGCAGCTAAGCCTATGTGTGGCAATTTCTGAGCCCCTGGGCCACAACCAGAGAGTCCGTGTGCTGCAAAGAGAGATCCCACATGATGCAACAAAGATCCTGTGTGTTGCAGCTAAAACACAGACAAATAAATAAATACTAAAAAACAAAACAAAAACAAAAACACATAGCACAATGTATTCAGAATGATCAACCACATATCTCACTAATACGGAGTTTGGTGCTTTGAAGACCACAAGTTGCATGTGTGTTGTGGGGCAATGGAAGAATGAATGGAAAACAGATATGACTAAAATGAAAGGAATTGGCCCAGTAACATAGTGACCATTTAAAGAATAACTGGGAAGATGCTAGAGACATGGATGGTCAACACACAACTTTTTAAGAGGGCGTTTCTGGCAAAGTCAGTGGGTTTAAATAAGAACATAGTTAGGTGAGTCTCACTTGATGAGAAGGTTATTGCTTCTGAAAAGAATTCCCAGAGCCAATTTCATGTCTCTGTTCCTTAGGCTGTAGATGAAGGGGTTCAGCATGGGGGTCACCACTGTGTACATCAGTGAGGCAATCACGTCTTTGTCCTTGGACTTGCCTGATGAAGTGGAAAAGTACAGTGCCATAATGGTTCCATAGAATAGAGACACCACAGAGAGGTGGGAGCCACAGGTGGACAGGGCTTTGCAGACCCCCTTGGTAGAAGGGACCCTCAGGATGGAGACCCCAATGAGGCCATAAGAGACCAGGATGCCACTCAGTGGGAGAATGACAACTGCAGTCCCTGCAGTGAATATAAGCAGCTCATTGAGAGAGGTGTCTGAGCAGGAGAGCTTGAGCAGGGCAGCAAGGTCACAGAAGAAATGTGGGATGATGTTCTCTGCACAGAAGGACAGCTGAGCCAGGAGGATGGTGTGGGACAGGGCACCGACACAAGAGAGGAGCCAGGATCCAGCCAGCAGAAACACACACAGCCCCCTGCTCATGATGGTGGTGTAGTGGAGAGGGTGACAGATGGCCACGTACCTGTCATAAGCCATCACTACAAGAAGAAGGTTATCGATGCAGCCAAAAAGTAGGAAAAAATACATCTGTGTTATGCACCCTGCATAGGGGATGGATTGATCCTGGGTTTGCATGTTTATCAGCATCTTAGGGGCAGTGACAGATGAAAAGGAGACATCAGTGAGGGCCAAGTGGCTGAGGAAGAAGTACATGGGGGTGTGAAGGCGAGGGTCCAGCCTGATGAGCAGGATGATGAGCAGGTTGCCCAGCACCGTGGTCAGGTACATGCCCAGGAACAGGGCGAAGAACACACCCTGTTGCTCTGGCCAGATGGGGAGCCCCAGGAGGAGGAACTCGGACACGCTGCTCTGGTTCTCAGGCCTCATGCTCTTCTTATCTCCGCTGGGGATGAACAGAATGGGAAAGGTCAGGAACTTAGACATATTGAACATGGCAATTACCACATGGTTACATACTTTCTCCCAGTGGCCGTGTCATTGTACAGACAAATCTCACTGCATTTCACTCAGACATTGATGCCTCATCCAGTGTAGTGAGAACAATGAAAATGTGATCTGTCTGAGCGCTGACACAGTCCCTTGGAGACACCAATAACACATTAATGAATGAATATCAACCAGACTCTTCAGTGGAAATCATAACACCTCATTGTTTTTTAAACTTAGTGGAGACACTACTATAGACATTAGAGGGAGAGTAATAAATAAGATACAGTCCCTTCCATGACTTTACAACCAGCCTGCTTACGTGCTTGTGTCTGTCTTGTGCACGCACAGACAAAAACACACACTCACACAGATACCACTTAAAGCGTTATTGTAAAAGTAATACACCATGTACAAAATAAGCGCTCAACCCATAAACTCACCTCTTATCATTAGAATGACATAGAAAGAAAAGAATGGAGGGAGGGAGAGAGGAAGGGAGAAAGGAAGTAATGAAACATTATGTCAGTTCCTCAAAAAATTAAGCATAAAATTACCATATGATTCAGAAATTTCAGGACTTCCCTGGTGGCTCAGTGGTAAAGTATCTGCCTGCAATGCAGGAGACTCAGGTTCAATCCCTGGGTTGGGAAGATTCCCTGGAGAAGGGAATGGCAACCCACTCTAATATTCTTGCCTGTAGAATTCCATGGACAGAGGAGCCTGGTAGGCTATATATAGTCCATGGGGTCACAAAAGAGTTCAGTTCAGTTTAGTTCAGTCACTCAGTCATGTCCGACTCTTCACGACCCCATGAACCACAGCAAAATACAGTGAGATTTGTCTGTATATTGACACAGCCACTGGGAGAAATTGGTAATGTATGGTAATTGCTATGCTCAGTATGTCTAAGTTCCTGACATTTCCTACTTTCATCCATCACCAACATCCAGAGTCCACCCAAACCTACATCCATAGAGTCAATGATGTCATCCAGCCATCTCATCCTCCATTGTCCCCTTCTCCTCCTGCCCTCAATCTTTCCCAGCATCAGGGTCTTCTCCAATGAGTCAGCTCTTTGATTCAGGTGGCCGAAGTATTGGAGTTTCAGCTTCAACATCAGTCCTTCCAATGAATATTCAGGACTGATCTCCTTTAGGACAGACTGGTTGGATCTCCTTGTAGTCCAAGGGACTCTCAAGAGTCTTCTCTAACACCACAGTTCAAAAGCATCAATTCTTCGGCACTTGGCCTTCTTTATAGCCCAACTCTCACATCCATACATGACCACTGGAAAAACAATAGCCTTGACTAGATGGACCTTTGTTGGCAAAGTAATGTCTCTGCTTTTTAATATGCTGTTTAGGTTGGTCATAACTTTCCTTCCAAGGAGTAAACATCTTTTAATTTCATGGCTGCAATCACCATCTGCAGTGATTCTGGAGCCCAGAAAAATTAAGTCAGCCACTGTTTCCCCATCTATCTGCCATGAAGTGATGGGACTGGATGCCATCTTAGGTGGACATGACTAAGTGACTAACACCTCAGAAATTTCACTTCTGATAATATGTCCCAAAGAACTGAAAGCAGGGGCTTAAAAGGTATTTGTATAGCCATGTTTGAAGTGAAGTGAAGTGAAAGTCGCTCAGTTGTGTCTGAATCTTTGTGAACCCCATGGGCTGTAGTCCATGGAATTCTCCAGGCCAGAACACTGGAGTGTGCAGCCTCTCCCTTCTCCAGGGGATCTTCCCAACCCAAGGATTGAACCCAGGACTCCCATATTGTAGGTGGATTCTTTACCAGCTGAGCCCCAAGGGAAGCCCATGTTTAAAGCAACATCATTCACAATAGCCAAAAAATGAAAAGAATCTGTATCCACTGACAAATGAATGGATAAACAAAATGTGGTCTCTACATGTGATGGAATATTACTCATCCTTAAAAAGGAAAGAAATCCTGACACGTGCTACAACATTGATAAACCTTGATAAACCTTGAGGACATTCAGTTCAGTTCAGTTCAGTCACTCAGTCGTGTCTGACTCTTTGAGACCCTATGAATCGCAGCACTCCAGGACTCCCTGTCCATCACCAGCTCCTGCAGTTTACTCAAACTCATGTCCATCGAGTCGGTGATGCCATCCAGCCATCTCATCCTCTGCCGTCCCCTTCTCCTCCTGCCCCTAATCCCTCCCAGCATCAGGGTCTTTTCCAATGAGTCAACTCTTCGCATGAGGTGGCCAAAGTATTGGAGTTTCAGCTTCAACATCAGTCCTTCCAATGAACACCCAGGACTGAGCTCCTTTAGGATGGACTGGCTGGATCGCCTTGCAGTCCAAGGGACTCTCAAGAGTCTTCTTCAACACCATACATAGTTCAAAAGCATCAATTTTTTGGCACTCAGCTTTCTTCATGGTCCAACTCTCACATCCATCCATGACCACTGGAAAAACCATAGATGGACCTTTGTTGGCAAAGTAATGTCTCTGCTTTTTAATATGCTATCTAGGTTGGTCATAACTTTCCTTCCAAGGAGTAAGCGTCTTTTAATATCATGGCTGCAATCACCATTTGCAGTGATTTTGGAGCCCAAAAAATAAAGTCTGACACTGTTTCCACTGTCTCCCCACCTATTTCCCATGAAGGGATGGGACCAGATGCTATGATCTTCGTTTTCTGAATGTTGAGCTTTAAGCCAACTTTTTCACTCTCCTCTTTCACTTTCATCAAGAGGCTCTTTAGTTCTTCTTCATTTTCTGCCATAAGGGTGGTGTCATCTGCATATCTGAGGTTATCAATATTTCTCCCAGAAATCTTGATTCCAGCTTGTGCTTCATCCAGCCCAGCATTTCTCATGATGTACTCTGCATATAAATTAAATAAGCAGGGTGACAATATACAGCCTTGACATACTCCTTTTCCTATTTGGAACCAGTCTGTTGTTCCATGTCCAGTTCTGTTGCTTCCTGACCTGCATACAGGTTTCTCAAGAGGCAGGTCAGGAGGTCTGGTATTCCCATCCATTTCATAATTTTCCACAGTTTATTGTGATCCACACAGTCAAAGGCTTTGGCATAGTCAATAAAGAAGAAATACATGTTTTTTTCTGGAACTCTCTTCCTTTTTTGATGATCCAGTGGATGTTGGCAGTTTGATCTATGGTTTCTCTGCCTTTTCTAAAACCAGCTTGAACATCTGGAAGTTCACGGTTCATGTATTGAGGACATTATGCTAAGTAAAATCAGCCAGTCACAAATATATAAATACTGCATGATTCCACTTAAATGAGATTCCTAGAATGGTGAAATTCATAGAGACAAAAAATAGAATGGTGGTTGCTGGGCCTTGCATGGGGGGATGAAAATGAGGAGTTATTCAGTAGATGCAGAATTTCATTTTGGGAAGACAAAAATGTTCTGTAGTGGATGGTGGTGATGGTTGTGCAACAATATGAACATAATTAATGCCACAGAACTGTACACTTAAATATCATTGAAATGGTAATACTTACATCATATATATTTTAGCACAATAAAAATTTGTTAATTTAGAAGTATGTCACAAGGGTTAATAAGCATTGACTAAAAAGAAGCAGTCAAAAGGACAGTGACCCAAAAACTACATAAATCAATTCATTATTTAGGCAAAATGAATGACCAAGATCCCAGATCAGAAACTAAATATAACAAAGACATGAGAAGACCATCAAGCAAGATCAAGAAGCTTCCTGAAAATGTGTGTTGACTTCTGGGGTCTCCCTCTCACATCCAGGGCCCAGACTATGGTCCCTAAAGATGAGCACATCCATAGCACTTGACTCGCTACACTTAAAAAAATTTGCAATACATATTAGTATCTGCCTTCATAAATCTGCCTGACAATATAGATGATAAGATGCAGGAAATGCTAGTGCAATTCCTGGGTAGGGAAGATTCCCTGAAGGAGAAAAGGGCAACCCACTCCAGTATTTTTGTCAGGAGAATCCCATGGACATAGGAGCCTGGCTGGCTACAGTCCCTAGGATCAGAAAGCTCGGACGTGACTGAGTGACCGAGCATGACACACATAATAGCCTTCATGTATGCCACTGTCTCTCTCTTCCCTTCTCCAGTGTTTTAAAATGACTGAGTGACAGCCACTAAAAAGAATTCATTTGAATCAGTTCTAATGAGATGGATGAAACTGGAGCCCCTTATACAGAGTAAAGTCAGCCAGAAAGATAAAGACCAATACAGTATACTAACGCATATATATGGAATTTAGAAAGATGGTAACGATAACCCTATATGAAAAACAGAAAAAGAGACACAGATGTACAGAACAGACTTTTGGACTCTGTGGGAGAAGGTGAGGGTGGGATGTTTAGAGAGAACAGCATCGAAACATGTATATTATCAAGGGTGAAACAGATCACCAGCCCAGGTTGGATGCATGAGACAAGTGCCCGGGGCTGGTGCTCTGGGAAGACCCAGAGAGATCGGGAGAGGGAGGTGGGAGGGGGGATCGGGATGGGGAATACATGTAAATCCATGGCTGATTCATGTCAATGTATGGCAAAAACCACTACAATATTGTAAAGTAATTAGCCTCCAACTAATAAAAATAAATGGAAAAAAAGAGAGTTACCAGACATTCCTCAAATATACTATTGTAATGATACTGAATAAAATAAATAAATAAATAAAATGGCTGAGTGAGTTCTGAGCATGCTCACAAAGTGAGTGACATGAGAATTTGCCCAACGTTGTGGTCAGAGAGCCAAGACATTACAGACGCTGTAGGACCAAAAAGTTGTATCCGAATTCACAATCATTAGGTTAACTATACAGGGTTCCAGAATTGACTCCACCATGTCCTCCAAAGTAGAAATATGGAAATAATTAAATGTTGATGGAAAAAAAGCCCTGGAGAACTTCGGTAACCTTCAAGCCACCAGGACAAATTGCTACCAACTTGGCATATAGAAGACTTTGTATAGAGCTGCCTGTTTATGTTTAGAGCTGAGACGAGAAGAGTCAGGCTGCGAGGCTGTCTCCCCAGGCCAAATGCATACACTTGTTTCTAAGTCCCTCATTTAGCTCACTCCGCTCTACACTCATTCAAAGAGAGGAGAATTAGATTGTGAGTGTGTTGTACAGAAAACAGACACACAGAGTAACAGAGAAACAAAACCCAAGGTGCTTCTTTTTGACCCTTTCTGACTTATCTTAGACAAAAGTGTAGAGGTTTTTATGGACTCTGACCAACTTATGCACAGCTTTAAAATGAAATACTTTGTCTTTTTACAACTTAAATATCATGCAAACAAAAACCCTTCTACACTGTTGGTGCAGATGTAAATGGTGCAGCTGCTTTGGAAAACAGTATGGAGTTTCCCCCAAAACATTAAAAACAGAATTACCATACGATCCAGCGATCCCACTTCTACCCAGAAGTGGGTATACATCAGAAAGAATAGAAATGGGTATAGGAGTGGGTATATATCAGAAAGAATAGAAATCATAATCTCAAAGATACATCTACTCCCATGTGTACTGCAGTACTATTCACAATAGTTAAGTTATGGAAACAATCCAAATGTCTATTGTCAGATGAATGGGTAAAGAAAATATGGCATATATACATACAATGAAGTATTATTTTGCCTTTAAAAAAGGAAATTCCGACATTTGTGACAGTAGGGATACACTGGGAGGACATTATGCTAAGTGAAATAAACCAGTTCATTAAGGAAACATATTGCATGATTTCAGTTAAAGAAATTCACAGAAGCAGAGAATAAATGAAGATTATCAAGGGCTGGAGAGGAGGGGAAAATGTAGTATGTTATTCAATCGAAATAAAGTTTCAATTATGCAAGATAAGTTAATTCTAGAGACCTACTATACAGCATATTGCCTAGAGTCAAAAATTCCATATTGTGCACTTTAAAAATTCATTAAAAATTCTTAAAAATTCATTTCTTACCACAAAAAAGGGACAAAAGGAAATTTTTAGAGTAGATAGATATGTTGATGACTTGATTGTGGTGATGGTTTTACATGTGTGTGCATATGTCCAAACTCCTCAAACTGTGTACATTAGATATGTACAGTTTTATATAACAATCACACAGCAAAAGCTGTTTTAAAAAAAATATGCCAAGACCACATCCAGTCACCCAGACAGTTCACAAACAGTACACCCACACAGAGAAACTCCACTACACACACTGAATCACCTATAGTCAAACTCAACACACAAATAACACACACATACCAATACAAGCCCACACCTATGCATTGCAAGAGAATTCCAGCCCTCCATGGTCTGTTATCAGCCCATTATAGGACGTTCTACATTGATGGAAATATTCTACATCTGCTTAGTCCAATACAGTAGCACTAACCTCATGTGAAATATTTCATGGGAAGTAGATAGGGAAACAGTGGAAACAGTGTCAGACTTTATTTTTTTGGGCTCCAAAATCACTGCAGATGGTGATTGCAGCCATGAAGTTAAAAGACGCTTACTCCTTGGAAGGAAAGTTATGACCAACCTAGATAGCATATTAAAAAGCAGAGGCATTACTTTGCCAACAAAGGTCTATCTAGTCAAGGCTATGGTTTTTCCAGTGGTCATGTATGGATGTGAGAGTTGGACTATGAAGAAAGATGAGTGCCGAAAAATTGATGCTTTTGAACTGTGGTGTTGGAAGACTCTTGAGGGTCCCTTGGACTGCAAGGAGATCCAACCAGTCCATCCTCAAGGAGCTCAGTCCTGGGTGTTCATTGGAAGGACTGATGTTAAGCTGAAACTCCAATATTTTGGCCACCTCATGTGAAGAGTTGACTCATTGGAAAAGACCCTGATGCTGGGAGGGATTAGGGGCAGGAGGAGAAGGGGACGACAGAAGATGAGATGGCTGGATGGCATCACCAACTTGATGGACGTGGGTTTGAGTAAACTGCAGGAGTTGGTAATGGACAGGGAGGCTTGGCATGCTGTGATTCATGGGGTCTCAAAGAGTCGGAAAGGACTGAGCGACTGAACTGAACTAAACTAAACTGGCTGAATCTCATGTGACTACTAAAGACTTGAAATATAACTAGTGCAAGTAAGAAAGCAAATTATTCATTTTAGGTAATTTTAATTCATTTTAAATTTATGGCCACTTGTGTGGCTGGTAGCACCATTTAGTCAGTGTGTGAACCAAAACACACTTTTTCTCTCTCTTTCTCCTAGTCCTCACACCAATGCACATTTCTAGGAAAAGAGATGGTTCCCCACCTTGCTCAGATCGATGTTGATGTTTGCTTGTCCAGGCTGCTACTTAAACACCCATCTCTTATACCTCCATGATCTAAGGATCTTTAGCACCTTCCATGCCTGATTACAAGAGCTAGAACAATGAGCAGCAAGATTCATTTCTACCAATAGGACCAAGGCCCCAGGGAACTCAGCCCCAAGTTTCGGGTTAGAGAAAAAGCAACTAAGCTAATTGGCCAATTTTTGCCTTCCTCTTGAGATGGATCCTTGCAGAGGCCAAAGGGCTGAGCCACAGGAGTCCTGGGAGAAGATGTCCCTAATGTCAGTGACATGTTAGCCATCCCTCTGCCTGGTCAGGAGGAGGAGGAGAAGAGGTGAATGCCCTTGACCTTTGAAGAACCCAGCAATGGATTCTGCCTCCCCATATATCACAGTAAGGTCCAGACTGAGCAGTATTAACCCTTGAGAGTCCCACACCACTGACATCGAACTGTATTAGAGCACTCGTTTCACTGTCACTATTTATTCCATCTGTATAGAACCACAAAAGACCCACAGAAGCCAGAACAACCTTGATGAAAATGAACCAGGATCTAATAAACTAAAGGCATGGTTACCCATAGGCAACAGGTCAGGAGTGGAACAGAAAGAATGTGGAATGGGAACCAGTATTGATATGGAATATAAAATTTGAGCTTGTTTAGACATATTAAAATCCACGAGCTCAAGTTGATACATACCCAATGCAAGCTTGACACCATAGAGTTCTTTCCAGCCTCTGCTTTTCCATGTACATGGCATCTTTCCCCAACTGATGAATTACTCCCTTTTCCAGAATAGGTCTATTTATTTGCTAAATCTTTGAATACAAGTAATTTCAGAATCTTGAACTCAAACCACTGTTAATGACAAACTAACTTCAGCTCAAACACTTTCTTAATGTTTTCTTTACTGTGAGAGCAATTTACATACAAAATTCAGTGTTTGATAATTACTTAATTATTTTATTTTCCCCTTTAGCCTGATTATGGTATTAATTTGAAATATAGTTAAGCTCATTTTTTGTTTTATTCTACTTTGCTTTATTCTCCATTATCTTCTGTTTATTTTTTAGTAGGTAAAAGATAACATAGTCTAATTATACAAACAAATATACTCATCTTCTCATCTTTTCCTATCCTATTCCCACCCACCTCCTGTAGGTAAACAGTCTCATTAGTTTCTGATTTATTGTTTGTGTGCTTCTTGCTCGGTGAGAAGTTACATGTATATATTGGATTGGCCAAGAAGTTCATTCAGATTTTCCATACCATTTTATGGAAAAACCCAAACAAATACTTTGGCCAACCCAGTATTAGATTCCCTTCATTTTTACACAAGAAGTAGCATTCTATAGATGCTCTTTCACACATATCTTTTTTCCATTTAATAATATAGCTTTGAAATCCCTCCACATTGATTCATAATTTTTGTCATTATTTTTTCATAGCTGCAAAGTCCTCAATTGCAATGATGTTCCACAGAGTTTCCTTTGAAGCCCTAGAATAGGAGAACAGTGATAAATATACCAAATGCCATCTAACTGTATACTTCAAATTGTTAAAATGGTACATTTCTTTTTTTGTTTGTTTGTTTTATATTAACACAGTAACAAATGCAGACGTAAGTAGTCCACAACATAGAACCAATCCACTGAGCAACTCCCACTCCACGCCTGACAGTTAACAGCTTAAGGTATTTTACTACAGGTTTTCAAAAGTCCTGATTCAAACCTCTCTCTCTTCACAATAAAGTAGATTGGCATTTAAAATAAAATACATAACTACTCATTTTCTATATTGGTGTCATAGCCACGTGTCCATTTTATATATGAGATAACAGTCTCTAAAAGCTGTTAAATATCAATATTCCCTTCCAAAGAGGGAAAACAAATTCCAATTTTTCAAAACAAAAGTGTGTAGTCTTGGAAGGACTTTACATAAATGGCCATGTGTAACCTGTACGAAATTAAGCTGTTTTAAATTTACAGTCTACAAGCAACTGAACCCAAATGTCTATTCTTCTCTGTACTGCATTTCAGCTAATATTGCAGAACTAACGAGTTTTTAAAAGTTGCTATTACCAATTCTGTCTACTGTAGCAAGATACCTTAAGTTACAACAAAATCTTAGGAAATAAGACTGAATAATATCTGTCATAGAAATACCCTACTCTTTACCAACGCCCACCCTCCCCCACCCCTTCAGAACCATAAGCAGCTCTCTCTGTGACAGACAATGTAAAGCGCTGTGAGAGCCCGGTTTATGTAGCGTATCGCTTGGTCCACTCTCGGGCCATTCTGTCATGTTCTGCTCTGTTGGTCATATACTGAGGGGCAATACTGCCCACCAAGGGGTCGGCAGGATTACAGTCTGTGAGAAGTGAACAGATAGAAAGAAGGACTTCAGAAATGGTTAGTGCTGGGCTCCAATTATCTTTCAAAATGTCCAAGCAAATAACTCCTTGACTGTTAATATTACAGTGATAGATTCTTGTCCGAAATGTAACCTTTGGAGGCTTGAAGGGGTACTCCGGTGTGAACGTGATATCGAGGAAGAACACGCCGGCCTCGTACACGGAGCCCGGGGGCCCGAGGATGGTGGACCTCCACTCGTAGATGTTGTCGCCTTTGGGACCAGCGCTGCAGTTGGGCGGAGGATCTAGAGTGATGTCCGCCAGCTCCTTCTGAATCCTCTTGGCGCTGGTGGAGAGGAGTTTGGAGTTTTTGCTCATGCTGACTTTGCTCTCCTTCTTCTTGGGGGTGTTTGCTTCTTTCTCGGTTTGCTGGTTGGAAGACGAAGACGAGGAGGACCTGGTGCTGGCCCTCGAATCGTCATCCGACGTAGCGAACCCCCTGCCACACCCCGCAAACAGCCCCTCTCTTTGTGTCTGGCTGCTCTGTGCCACCGCGGCGGCTGCTGCTGCGGCTGCTAAAATGGTACATTTCATGTTGCATCATTATACTACAATGGGCTTTCCGGGTGGCTCAGTGGCAAAGAATCCACCTGCAAATAATTGTAGGACACAGGAAACACAAGTTCTATATCTGGGTTGGGAAGATGCCCTGGAGAAAGAAATGGCAACCCATTTCAGTGTTCTTGCCTGGGAAATCCCATGGACAGAGGAGTCTGGCAAGCTGCAGTCCACAGGGTTGAAAAGAGTTGGATACAACTGAGTGACTGAGCACACACACATATTATACTAAAATAAAAAAAATTTTAAGGAAAAAGTAAGACATAATTTCTACATAAGGCACAGAAGAAGAATTGTAAAATAATAATATATGACTAATTGTTCAATAGGGAGGGAGATGAAATAACAAAACAAATGTTTAATTAATCAAAAAGGAGTAAGAGAAGAGAAGATAAATATGAAATCAGATATCTTAATTAGAAAACTTGTAGATATACGGAGACTTCCCTGGCAGTCCAGTGGTTAGGACTCTGTGCTCCCAATGTGGGTGGCACGGGTTCAATCCCTGGTTGGGGAACTAGAATCCTACATGCCACATGATTCAGCCAAAAAAAAAAAACAACAACAACAACAACAAAAAAAAAAAAACCAAAAAACAAGCAAAAAGGAAAAAAGAAGAAAGCATATAGAAATAATGGACAATATAAATTCAAATACATTCTATCATTTTTTATTAGATGTTGAGATAAATTCTCCAGAAATACAATGATTGTCAATCCACATAAAAAGAGCAAAACCCAACTTTACACTCCTAGCAACTGACACTTTACAGATAAAGCCATAAAAAAGTTTCAAGCAAAGTGATGGAAAAAATACCATGTAAACAACACTAACCAAAAGAAAGCTGGGAATGGTTTAGTCACTAAGTCACATCTGACTCTTGCGATACCTTGGACTGTAGCCGGCCAGGCTCCTCTGTCCACGGGACTCACTAGGCAAGAGTACTTGAGTGGCTGCCATTTCTTTCTCCAGAGGATCTTCCTGACCCAGGAATCAAACCTGGGTCTCTTGCATTGCAGGCAGATTCTTTACTGACTGAGCTATGTGAGAAACCCCAAAAGAAAGCTAGTATATCTTACTAACATCAGAAGTAAATGAGATGTTATGTTAGGAGCCATTACTAAAGAGAAATGTCTCTTAATTATAAATGCAGTGGTATTCCATTAAATGAATAAAAATGGCTCTCTATTGTAGAGGAGACTTGCTTTGTAGTATTTGCTAATTTCAATAGTGTTCCATTTATTTCAGTTCAGTCCGACTCCTTGTGAACCATGGACTGCCTCACACTAGGCTTCCCTGTCCAAAAACAACTCCCAGAACTTGCTCAAAAGTGTAATCCTCCCCATTCATGATTGATTTCAATCCACTAGCATGCTGTCATTGAACATGGATTTGGAATAAGGCATTCACAATCACCATGAAGCCAGTGCATCCAATTTCAGCACACTTTACATAAAAGAATCAGTACACCAGGAGCAAATCATGATGCTAAATCTGTGTGTCCTCAACAACATATTATAAAAATGTTTTGCATAATATTTTTCACATATTTTATGAGATAATGAAAAAACAGAAAAAAAACAAATTTAAGAATATAAAAGAGTCCAAGTAACAAACTGGACCTTGTTGGCATATTAACAACAGTACAACATGACAACTGGTTCTATTACTTCAAGGCAAATAGATGGGGGGTAAATGGAAATAGTGACAAACTTTCTTTTCTTGGGCTCCAAAATCACTGCAGACAGTGACTGCAGCCATGAAATTAAAACATACTTTCTCCTTGGAAGAAAAGCTGTATCAAAACTAGACAGCATATTAAAAAGCAGATACATCACTTTGGTGACAAAGCTCCATGTAGTCAAAGGTATGGTTTTTCCAGTAGTCACATATGGATGTGAGAGTTGGACTGTAAAGAGTGCTGAAGAACTGATATTTTTGAACTGTGGTGCTAAAGAAGACTCTTGAGAGTACCTTGGACAGCAAGGAGATCAAACCAGTCAATCCTAAAGGAAATCAACCCTGAATATTCACTGGAAGGACTGTTGCTGAAGCTCCAATACTTTGGCCACCTGATTCAAAGATCCAACTCACTGGAAAAGACTCCAGTGCTAGGAAAGATTGAGGAGGAGAAGGGGGCAACAGAGGATGAAATGCTAGGATGGCATCACCAACTCAATGGACATGAGTTTGAGCAAACTCTGGGAGATAGTGAAGGACAGGGAAGCCTGGCATGCTGGTGTTCATGGGGTTGCAAAGACTGGACACAACTGAATGATTTAACAACAACATGAAAGCAGAATGCATATTCATTTGAAGTTACACGGAGTTGCCAACCATAGAATAATTTTAGGAGATATATATCACTGTGCTAAAGACTATAAACAGAAGATTTAGTGATTCTCATCTGAAGAAGTTACCCCTAAAGACAAATATTTCTAGGGCTTGTTTTATATCTCTGTTTCTGAGGCTATATATAAAAGGGTTCAGCATGGGAGTAACCACTGTATATATGACTGAAGCAATTATGTCTTTGTCATTGGAGTCCCATAATGAGGAGAAAAAGTAAACCCCAGCAAGTGTTCCATAGTACAAAGATACCACAAAGAGGTGGGAGCCACAAGTGGAGAAGGCTTTAAAGAGTCTCTTGGTGGAGGGGACCCTCAGGACGATGGTCCCTATACGAACATATGAGCCCAAGATGATACTCAGAGGCAAGATGAACAGCATTCCTCCTTCAGTAAAGATGACCAGCTCATTGATGGAAATGTCTGAGCAGCTCATCTTCAGGAGGGCAGGGAGGTCACAGAAGAAGTTGGAGATGGTATTTTCAGCACAGAAGGACAGTTGGACCAAGAGGAGGGTGTGCAACAGGGCATGGATACAGCAGAAGAACCAGGACACAGCTACCAATGAGATACACAGCTCCTGCCTCATGACAGTGGTGTAGTGAAGTGGCTGACATATGGCCACGTACCTGTCATATGCCATCACTGCGAGAAGGAAGTTGTCAAGACAGCCAAAAAGTATGAAAAAATACATCTGGGAAATGCATCCCACATAGGAGATGGATTGTTGCTGAGTCTGCATGTTCATCAGCATCTTTGGAACTGTGGTAGTGGAAAGGGAAATGTCAGAGAAGGCCAAGTGACTGAGGAAGAAGTACATGGGGGTGTGGAGGCGAGTGTCCAGCCTGATGAGCAGGACGATGAGCAGGTTGCCCAGCACTGTGGTCAGGTACACGCCCAGGAACAGGGCAAAGAACACGCCCTGTTGTTCTGGCCGGATGGGGAGCCCCAGGAGGAGGAACTCGGACATGCTGCTCTGATTTTCCTTCCTCATGCTCCACTCATGTCTGCTGGGGATGAAGGAGGGGGGAAAATGTCAGAAGCTTTGATATTGTGATTATGGCTGCCACACTAAGGTCTCTCTGGCTTCCCTGGTGGCTCAGACAGTAAAGAGTCTGTCTGCAATGCGAGAGACCCGGGTTCAGTCTCTGGGTTGGAAAGATACCCTGGAGAAGGAAATGTCAATCCACTCCAGTATTCTTGCCTGGAAAATCCCATGGATGGAGGAGCCTGGCAGGCTATAGTCCATGGCATTGCAAAGAGTCAGACACAACTGAGTGACTAACACACACACACTAAGGTCCCTAACTTACTCATAGAGAAGAAGAATTTTCTCCTAAATTTCTTTTATCACCTAATGCTATCAGAGCAAGTGAAAATCCTCAACGCTCAATAGATTAATTTGAATGGAGACCAGAGTAAATTCATTCTTTAGTTTTCTTTTTAATTAACCATGTTTCTGGCACTAAGCTTTTGACTAGAAGGTGAAAATTGCTCAGTCAAATCTGACTTTTTGTGGCCCCATGGACCACAGTTCATGGAATGCTCCAGGCCAGAATACTGGAGTGGGTAGGTGTTGCCTTCTCCAGGTGATCTTTCCAACCCAGAGATCGAACCCAGGTCTCCCACACTGCAGGTGGATTCTTTATCAGCTGAGTCAGGATACAGGAATGAACAGGATGCACAGGGCCTCTTCTGTCTGGATACTAACCCTCTAAGGAACACTTGCCAAAGGACTGACTAACGCTGTGGACCTGAAGCCAGATTCCTCACGCTGTGATCCTGGCCGCACTGCTTTCTAGCTGTGTGACTTGGGATGCTAGTAGAGGCTCGTAGCCTCTTGTTGTGCCTCTGTAATGCTGAGATACCAATATCACACATCGCACCTTCATAGAGTTAATCAGAGGGTTATAATTCAATGCACATTAATTAGTTCATTAAGTATCTAAGAGCAGAATCCTGCATAAGATACATACAAAATTTTATCGATTACTTTTATGACAGGATAAGTATCCAAAAACCCAGTATCAAATTCAGGGACTTAATAAAACAGTGTTATGATCAGCACAAGGACCAAGAAACTGGCCTAAAATTTGCATCTATCTGAGTTCTCACACCCTTAAGGTGAACTTCTGAGTTTGGATCCTATTAGTGGGATAAATTCCGTGGGGGAATATATCTTTGTTGTTGTTCAGTCACTCAGTCACGTCCGACTCTTTGCAACCCCATGGACTGCAGTACACAAGGCTTCCCTGTCCTTCACTATCTCCCAGAGTTTGCTCAAACTCATGTCCATTGAGTCGATGATGCTATCCAAATATTGCATCTTCTGTCACCCCCTTCTCCTCCTGCCCTCAATCTTTTCCAGCATCAGAGTCTTTTCCAATGAATCAATCTTTTCATCAGGTGGCCAAAATACTGGAGCTTCAGCTTCAGTACCAGTCCTTCCAATGAATATTCAGGGTTGATTTCCTTTAGCATTGACTGGTTTGATCTCCTTGCTGTCTGAGGGACTCTCAAGAGTCTTCTTCAGCACCACAGTTCGAAAGTTCAATTCTTTGGCACTCAGGCTTCTTTATGGGTCAACTCTCACATCCGTACATGACTACTGGAAAAATGATAGCTTTGACTATACAGACCTTTGTCAGCAAAGTGATGCCTCTCCTTTTAATACATTGTCTAGGTTTGTCATAGTTTTTCTTCCAAGAAGCAAGTGTCTTTTAATTTCGTGGCTACAATCACTGTCCGCAGAAAATAAAGTCATCACTGTTTCCATTGTTTCCCCGTCTGTTTGCCATGAAGTGATGGGACCAGACGCCATGATCTTTGTTTTTTTAATGTTGAGTTTTAAGCCAGATTTCTCACTATCCTCTTTCACTTTCATCAAGAGGCTCTTTAGTTCCTTTTTGCTTTCTGCCATTAGGGTGGTGTCATCTGCCTATCTGTGGTTATTGATCTTTCTCCTGGCAATCTTGATTCCAGCTTGTACTTCATCCAGCCTGGCATTTTGCATGATGTATTCTGTATAAAAGTTAAATAAGAAGAGTGACAATATACAGCCTTGACATACTCCTTTCCCAATTTGGAACCAGTCTGTTGTTCCATGTCCAGTTCTAACTGTTGCTTCTTGACCTGCATATAGGTTTCTCAGGAGGCAGGTGATATGGACTGGTGTTCCCATCTCTCTTAGAATTTTCCATAGCTTGTTGTGATTCACACAGCCAAAGGCTTAAGTGTAGTCAATGAAGTAGCAGTAGATATTTTTGTGGAATTCTCTTGCTTTTTCTATGATCCAGCGGATGTTGGCAATTTGATTTCTGGTTCCTCTCCCTTTTCTAAATCCAAATGAATATCTGTAAGTTCTTGGTTCATGTACTGTTGAAGCCTAGCTTGGAGGATTTTGAGCATGACCTTGCAAGCATATGAAATGAGTGCATTTGTGCAGTAGTTTGAATATTACTTGGCATTATCCTTCTTTGGGATTGGCATGAAAACTGGCCTTTTCCAGTGCCTTGATCACTGCTGAGTTATGAAAATTTGTTCACATACTGAGTGCAGCATTTTAACAGCATCATCTTTTAGGATTTGAAATGTCTCATCCAGGATTCTATCATCTCTGCTAGCTTTATTCAGAGTCAAGCTTCCTAAACCCCGCTTGACTTAAACTCCAGGATGTCTGGCTCTAGGTGAGTGATCACACCATCATGGTTACCTGGGTCATTAAGACATTTTTTTGTACAGTTCTTCTGTGTATTCTTTCCATCTCTTCTTAATATCCTCTGCTTCTGTTTGGTCCATACTGTTTCTGCTATTTATTGAGGCCGTCTTTGCCTGAAATGTTCCCTTTGTGTCATTAATTGTCTTGTTTATCTTCTTGTCAAGAAATAACCATCCTTCTGTACATGTATCTCCAAACATTTCTGGTGCTTCATGTTGACTCGGATCTGGGTGTTCATAGGTAGGAAGACACCTGAGTTCTGGGATCTGAGAGCTAGGAGATACTGAAGGATTGGACGTCTATTGGAATTTGGTTGCCTAATTGACCATTCATTATTTCCCAATATTGATCTTCACACTGGATAATTATTGACATACAATGAAAACTTTGTCAGACTAATACATTTTTGGATAATAGCTTCACTAATTTTTTTCAACAGTCCTAAGAGGTAGGTGTTATTAACCTTCATTGTCAACATACTCAGAAGGAGTAGGAAGCTAGCTTGTTCATACAGTAGCCTCTATAGTCACAATCATCTCTTGTGTTTTTTTAAAATTTATTGCAATGTCTATTCCTATGACTCTACTATTTCTGACTCTCTTTAGTTAGAGAAAATAGTCAGGACCTTAAGATGTGTTATTTCAAGATCTGATGGAGTCTTCTGCTCAGATAACTGTCAACACTCATATTCCTGCTGTTCTTTAGTCTTTAAATGGCTTTTATTTGTCTTCAATTTTATTCAATCCATCAGTGTTTATTTATATCTGGAAAGTAGAGAAAACTTTCTTGCCTTGAAAATTCCACGAACAGAGGAGACTGGTGGGCTACAGTCCATGGAGTCACAAACAGTGACATGACTGAGCACAATTACACACACACACACACACACACACACACACACACACTCAAACTATTAATAGGTGAATACAGTCAGGATGTGAGTCAGCAAAAATCACAAACAAAATGCACATGTACAATTCAGCTACACACAGATCTCTCAAGCATCCTCTACACAGATACTGCAGTCCAAGAGGTTATTCATATTTGAATCATGAGCCATGCAGAGGGTCTTACACACAGCACACAAGCAAAGAATGCAAGTCAAATGAGCACACACTGATAGGAAATTTCCAGCTTCTCTGGGAATCCAGTTACACAAACACACATAGTCATACAACACAGCACACACACAGAGATACATGCAATGTCCTTCATGGTCACACATGCACACATTTGCACACAGACACACATGTACGACGATGGAGATTTCTGGGCTCCTCCTGAGCTATAACAGTGCTATGAATTCAGATACCTTCCACTTCTTTCTGTTACCTGAATCTTCACTTTCTCCCCGAAAGACCCAGCATCCAAAGAAAAAGAGCAAACCTTGGTGGCCCAAGGGCCTTTACAGACTCTCATGTCTGTTCAGCAGCCTCAAAACCACAGGCAAGAAGGTCTCCTTTGACTCATTAGAAAGAAACCCCAGAGAGAAATAGCCCCCACTTCCTGACTAGAGAAGCAGTCAACTGGGGGCTAATTGCCCAGCTTCCTCCTGGCCCCTCAGGAGGGAGCATACTTGGAGTGCAGAGGGGCTGAGCTATACCTGGAGCCACAGGAGAAATTGTCCCTAAAGTCAGTGGTACCTTGGGCTTCTGGTCAAGTCTCAGCTGGGAGGTAGCTGTTCCCCCATTCCCTGTGGCCTCTGCATCGTGAATTCAGCTTTTCTCTACTGATGTATGGTACACACAGTCCTTATGATCTCAGCAAGCTTCTGCAGGCTTCCTAACATCTACACTGGCTTCTCTTAGAACACAAAGTCCCTTGAAATGTACAGGTCTTCACACTCTTCTGTGAGGTTCTCTAGGGTATGGTCTATGCCTTGTTCAGGAGTAGGGGAACTGAATCTATAACTTTGAAAAAAGCTCAGGGCTTGCCCCTAGTAAGAGAGCATGACTGAGAAAGTTATCAGAGAGCTCAGATTCAGTTTCCTCAAAGTAGAAGTAATAATTGTTCTCTTCACATCAATTTGAAGGATGCATAAATGAGTTTTATCGAAAGCTTGACAAATGTTAAGGTTTATTGTCACTGTCTTTATCACTGAGTTCGTGCACACTAGGTCATTTTAGTCGTGTCCAATTATTTGCAACTTTATGGACTGTAGCCCACCAGGCTCCTCTGTCCATGGTATTCTCAAAGCAAGAATATTGGAGCAGATTGCGTGCCCTCCTTCAGGGAATCTTCCCCACCCAGGGATCCAACCCACGTTTCTTAAGTCTTCTGCATTGGCAGGCAGGTTCTTTACCACTAGTGCCTCCTGTGAAACCCCTTTTGTCACTAAGGATCAGCTATGGCTCACAATAGACACCTGGTCATCGCTGAATTGGAGAAATGAATGGCAACCCAAACCAGTATTCTTGCCTGGAGAATCCCATGGACAGAGGAGCCTGGCGGACTACAGTCCATGCTGTGGCAATGAGCCCAGGACAGGACTGAGCGCCTGGATACACACACACACACACACACACACACACAAAATCGCTGAATGAATTCATCTTTTCATTCATGTGCTTAAATAATCATTAAGGCTCTCATAAAAGTAAACACTAATGTATGCTCTGGAGACTTAACAGTGAATAATATCAACAGATATATATCCCTTTTGTGAAATACACACCCAAGTAGGAGTGGTGTAGAAAAAAAATTATTAATGCAAAATGAATAGCAGATAAATGGTCAAAAGTGCTGGGGCATGATAAAAATCAGACACAGAGTTAGGGAAAATGAAGAAGTTCTGAAAAGACCCAGTGTCACAGGGTTATTTTTCACAGAAACCCAGATATCCTTCCAATCAAGTGACTCCAGATCTGTAAACTCGTTTATACCATTGCACACCTATTGGAATGGCTAAAATGGAAATGGCTAAATGAAAAGGACCACTGCCATCAAGTGTCACTGAAGCTATGGCAGAGTTGTAAGTCTCATACACTGTTTGTGGGAATATGAAACAGTTTGGAATTTTATTTTAAAGCTAAACATATACTGAAATAGATAATTAATAAGGACCTACTGCATAGCACATGGAACTCTGCTCAATACTCTGTAATGACCTATATGGGAAAAGAATCTAAAGCAGTGGATATACGTATAATTGATTCACTTTGCTATACAGCAGGAACTAATATAGCATTGTAAATCAACCATACTCCAATCAAAATTTAAAAAATAAAAGTAGTGAAGTGGGGAAAAAAGTTAAAGTATACATTAAGTTCCTTACATATGAATAAGTTCTGTTCTGAGAGTGCGTTTATTAGTTCAATTTGCTCACAAGTCCAACAGAGTTGGCATAGGTACCCAACAAACACAGTCGGCTGTACAGTACTATAATAGGTTTATAATATTTTTCACACAATACATAAAAGACAAATACAAAAAAGTAAAGAAAACATTTTTAATCTTATAGAACAGTACCTTGAAAAGGACAATAGTACAATATAACAACTTGTACAAAGGGACACATTTGCATCTTTGGAAGTTTGCAACTTGAGGTTACTGTACCTAGCATGGGACTAGGTATTTGTCCAGAGAAAAAGAATGTATACATCTATACACAGATTTATACAAGAATGTTCATAACAACTTTATTTAATAGCAAAAACTGGAAATAGCCCATAGATCCATCAAAAAAGCTGTGGTATATCCATGCAATGGAATACTGTTTACCAATTTTTAGAAATGAACTGCTGATATACAGCACCACATGCATGAGTCTCAAAATGCTTACACTGAGGGAACGAAGGCAGCAAGAAATAAACACAAACTGTATGATTCCATTTAAATTAATTCCATTTAATTAAATTCCATTAATTAAAATCCAGGGAATTCTCCAGGCCAGAATACTGGAGTCGGTAGCCTTTCTCTTCTCTAGGGGATCTTCCTAACCCAGGAATCAAACCCAGGTCTCCCACATTGCAGGCTGATTCTTTACCAGCTGAGCCACAAGGGAAGCCCAAGAATACTGGAGTGGGTAGCCTATCCCTTCTCCAGCAGATCTTCCCAACCCAGGAATTGAACCGAGGTCTCCTGCATTGCAGGCAGGTTCTCTACCAACTGAGCTATCAGGGAAGCCCAGAAGATGCAAACTAATCCATGTGACAGAAACAGATCAGTGTTTCCCCTGAGGACAGAAGAGACAAGCGGAGAGAAAAGTAGGGTAGGTGCCAGGAAAATCCATGATCTTTAAGGTCAGCAGTGATAGTCTTATGGGTGTACACAAATGTCAAAACTAGTCAAATAGTGTACATTAGATATACAAAGTTTATTGTATGTCACTTACACTCCCCCAAATCTGGGTGTTTTTAAAGAAACAATTAAAAAAAAAAAAAAAAGTGTGGCCCTGTTATTTCTCTATTGAATCCCTTTTTATAAGGGTTCCCAAATCCTCAGACTGAAAACCAGAAAGTCTACTATAATGGTTCATTTTATGTGTCAACTTGGCTAGGCTGCAGGACCCAGATATTTGGTCAAATACAACTCAAGCTGTTTCCACGAAGCTATTTTTTGGATGAGATTAACATTTTAATGCTCACACTCTGATAAAGCAGATTGTCCTCCATAATGTAGGTGGGTCTCATCCAATGAGCCTATGGTCTTAAGAGAAAAACTGACCCCCGACCCTGGCCAAGAAAAGAGAGGCATGTCTATTCTCAGACTACTTTCAGACTCAAACTATAAGTTTTCCATGGGTTTCCAGGCTGCCAACTGACCCTGCAAAACTGGACTTGCTAGTGTCTACAATTATATGAACCAATTCCAATAACACTCTTTCTACACACACACACACACACACACACACACACACCATTCGTTCTATTTCCCTAGTGATTCTTGACTAATTCACTTGCTATAACCTTAAGTGCCCTACAAATCTGACCCTCTGATATCTCTAAGCTTATTGCCTACCATTTCTCCCCAACTCAGCCCTGTCCAGCTGCACAGGCCCCTTAATGTCCCTGGAACAGGCCAGGCACACACTCACCTCAGAGTATTTCTAGGTCTGATGTCCATGCTTGGAATACTTTTACCCAGATAGCCCCATGGCTGACTTACCTGTCCTCACTAATGTCTTGTTTGCTTGTTACCTTTCCAACAAGCTCTACCTCCTGGATCATACAATGTTAAATTACGAACTCCATCCCCAGCGTGCTTGCCCTCCCTTTTTATGCCTCCATTATTCATAGAAGTTTTTGCCCAGAAGCAAAACTTAGGATTTATTGCAAATGCAAAACCCATCTTCTGTAGAGCTCACATTCTAGTAAAGAAGCAGTAACAATTAAAAAATAAGTAAAGCTTATGGTGTGTTAGTTCAAAACTGCTATGGAAAAAAAAGGAGTGTGATGAGCAGAATCAGGAGTGCTGGAATAAAAAGTCTAAAAGGGGATCAATTTTTTAAACCTGTATTCCCAGAAAGTAGAAAATTGCCTGGTATATAGTGTCATGCAGTAAATATTTTTGTGTGCAAAAATTGTAAATTTATGCATTTAATTTTTTCCTATTAGAAGTGAGACCTCTGGGAAAAAGACAACACTCATTTTCCCAGACTAAAATTAATCAGACAGCTGAAGGCTGCTCTCAACACAAAAATCCAACTCAGAGGGAAAAATTATAGTCTTCCTAGAATGGGGAAATTTGGTAATTTGACTGACTACTCTGTGGTTCCCTATTGTCAGAAGCACAGTAAAATTAAAGTTTACTTCAGTTTTAGCAAACCATCAAAAGTACTTTATAACTAGATACTGCATTGAAAAGGTAAGCATTCTGGACTTTACTAAAACTGAACATGAGAAACAATATTTGTAGCTCTGGAAAAGACTAGACGAGAAAGAAGAAATATGAAGTTGGTTCATATCTTATTTATTTCAACAGTTAGAAACTGCAGATTATAAAGAAAAGTTACATTACCTATTACTAAAGATGATTCTTTAACCTAGCAAAAGAATATTACACAAACTTAAACTGGTTCTACTTGAGATTCCAAATGTTCATCATAGAAAAGTAAAGTGCTATAACATATTTGAAAATCCTGACCATCTACCACCTCAAGATAAGAAACTCAGGATACGAAAATGTATAGCTTGGTCCAAAATAGAATTGTGTTTCATGCCTCTAATCTTAGCCTAAAACAAACCTGCTTTCATCATTAAAACAGAAGTATAAAATGTCAGCATAATGTTTTCCTTTTGAGAGTGATGGTTGGTGTGTGTTGTTATCTTAAGTCTTTCTCTCTTCAGGAAGATAAAACAATAGTGCAGCATATTCAAATAAGTCACATATTTGACTAATAAGGAGTTGGGGGCTTTGAAGACCACAAATTGCATGTGTGTTGTGGGCAATCCCATATTGAGGATTATGGAAGAATAAATGGGCAGTAGATATGACTAAAGTGAAAGGAATTCATCCAATAACATTGTGACCACTTAAGGACAGTTGGTAAGATGCTAGAGACATGGATGGTAAACACGCAACTTTTCAAGAGGGTATATCTGACAACGTCAGTGGGTGAAATAAGAACATGGTTAGGTGAGTCTCACTGGATGAAAAGGTTATTGCTTCTGAAAAGAATTCCCAGAGCCAATTTCATGTCTCTGTTCCTTAGGCTGTAGATGAAGGGGTTCAGCATGGGGGTCACCACTGTGTACATCAGTGAGGCAATCATGTCTTTGTCCTTGGACTTGCCTGATGAGGTGGAAAAGTACAGTGCCATAATGGTTCCATAGAATAGAGACACCACAAAGAGGTGGGAGCCACAGGTGGACAGGGCTTTGCAGACCCCCTTGGTAGAAGGGACCCTCAGGATGGAGACCCCAATGAGGCCATAAGAGACCAGGATGCCACTCAGTGGGAGAATGACAACTGCAGTCCCTGCAGTGAATATAAGCAGCTCATTGAGAGAGGTGTCTGAGCAGGAGAGCTTGAGCAGGGCAGCAGGGTCACAGAAGAAATGTGGGATGATGTTCTCTGCACAGAAGGACAGCTGAGCCAGGAGGATGGTGTGGGACAGGGCACTGACACAAGAGAGGAGCCAGGATCCAGCCAGCAGAAACACACACAGCCCCCTGCTCATGATGGTGGCATAGTGGAGAGGGTGACAGATGGCCACGTACCTGTCATAAGCCATCACTACAAGAAGAAGGTTATCGATGCAGCCAAAAAGTAGGAAAAAATACATCTGTGTTATGCACCCTGCATAGGGGATGGATTGATCCTGGGTTTGCATGTTTATCAGCATCTTAGGGACAGTGACAGATGAAAAGGAGACATCAGTGAGGGCCAAGTGGCTGAGGAAGAAGTACATGGGGGTGTGGAGGCGAGGGTCCAGCCTGATGAGCAGGATGATGAGCAGGTTGCCCAGCACCGTGGTCAGGTACATGCCCAGGAACAGGGCGAAGAACATGCCCTGCTGCTCTGGCTGGATAGGGAACCCCAGGAGGAGGAACTCGGACACATGACTCTGGTTCTCAGGCCTCATGCTCTTCTTATCTCTGCTGGAAATGTCAGGAACTTAGACATACTGAGCATAGCAATTACCATACATTACCAATATCTCCCAGTGGCTGTTTCAATATACAGACAAATCTCACTCTATTTTGCTCACACATTGATGCTCATCCAGTCTGGGAACAACAATGAAAATATGATCTATCTGAACACTGACATATTCACTTGGAGACATCAATCAAGCATCAATAAAGCAAACATCAATCAAACTCTTCAAAGGAAATCAGGAGAGTTCATTTTTTTAACATAGTGGAGACACTGTGAGAGACATTAGGAGAATAATAAATAATACACAGTCTCTTCCATAACTTTATAGCCAGACTGCTGCTTATGTGTTTGTGTCTGTCCCGCACACAGACGCATGCCACACACACACACACACACACACACACACACACACACACACACACATGTTATAGCAGTTCCTCAGAAACTTAAAACATAGAATATGATCCAGAAACTTCACTCCTAATAATATATTCAAAAGAATTGAAAGCAGAGGCCAAAGAGATATTAGTACACCTATGTATAAAATAGCATTACTCACAGTAGCTGAAAGATGGAAACAATCTGTGTTCATCGACAAATGAATGGATAAACAAAATGTGGCCTTTACATACAATGGAATATTATTCAGCCTTAAAAAGGAAAGAAACCCTGGCACATGCTACAAGGATGAACCTTGAAGACGTTATGCTAGGTAAAGTCAGCCAGTCACAAAAGTGTAAATACTATATGATTTTAATTATATGAGACCTTAGAATAGTCATATTCACAGAGACAAAAAGTAGAATGGTGGTTGGTGGTTGCCAGGGACTTGTGTGGGAGAGAAAAGTGAGGAGTTATTATTCAGTGGAAACAGAGATTCAGTTTAGAAAGCTAAAAAAGTTCTAGAGGTGTCTGGTGGTGATGATTGTACAACAAGGTGAATGTACTTAATGTCACTCAACTGTACACTTAAAAACCATTGAAATGGTAATTTTTATGTTATATATATGTTTACCACAATAAAAAATGTCTACATTCAAAAATATGCCACAAGGGATATTAAAGCATTGACTAAAGAGAAACAGTCAAAGGAGAGTGGCCCCCAAAACTAAATAAATCAATTCATTATTTAGGCAGGATGAATGATCAAGATCCCAGGTCAGGAACTAATGATAACAAAGATATGAGGGGGCCATCAAGAAGCTTCCTGAAAATGCGTGTTGACTTCTGGGATCTTGCTCTCACATCCAAAGAAACAATAAGGGCCCAGACCATGGTCCCTGAAGATGAACACATCCGTAACACTTGACTCACTGCAATTTTAATAAATTTGCCAATATATGTTAATAACTGCCTTCATAAATCTGCCTGCCAATGCAGGAGACAGAGAAGATGCCAGCTCAATCCCTGGATCAGGAAGATCCCCTGGAGGAGGAAAGGGCAACCCACTCCAGTATTCTTGCCTGGAGAATCCCATGGACAGAGAAGTCTGGCAGGCTACAGTCCGTGGGGTCACAAAGAGTTGGACATGACAGCAAATGAGCACACTCACACATAATTGCCTTCATATGCACCACTGTCTCTCTCTCCCCTTCCATCTCCAGTGTTTTTAAATGCTTGAGTGAGCTCTGAGCATACAACCAAAGTGAGTTACAGGAGAATTTGCTCAATGTGTGGCCTGAGAGCCAAGACATTAAAGATGCTGTAGGACCAAGAAGTTCTATCAGAATGTCCCCCAAAGTGGAAATGTGGAAATAATTAAATGTCGATGAAGAAAACTTGGGGCCCTGGAGAAGTTTGATACTTTCAAGCCACCAGGACAAGCTTCCACAAACTTAGCATAAAGAGGACTTTGTTTAGAGCTGCCTGTTTACGTCCAGAGCTGAGGCAAGAGAAGAGTCAGGCTGCAAGACTATCTCCCCAGGTCAAATGCAAACACATGTTTCTAAGTCACTTAGCCCACTCTTCTCTACACTCATTCAAGGAGAGGAGAATTAGATTGTGAGGGTGCTGGACACAAAATCAGACACACAGAGTGACAAAGTGCTTCTTTTTGACCCTCTCTGACTTATCTTAGACAGAAGCGTAGAGGTTTTTATGGATTCAGACCAACTACACACAACTTTAAAATGAAATACTTGTCATTACACAACTTAAAAATCACGAAAACAAAACCCTTCTACACTGTTGGTTGTGGATGTAAATGCTACGGCTGCTATGGAAAACAGTATGGAGTTTCCCCAAAAACATTAAAAACAGAACTACCGTATGATCCAGCAATTCCACTTCTGAGTGTATATCAGAAAGAATAGAAATCAGGATCTCAAAGATATTTCTACATTTCCATGTGTATTGCAGTACTATTCACAAAAGTTAAGTTATGAAAACAACCCAAATGCCCATTGACAGGTGAACGGATAAAGAAAATATGGCATAGACATGCAACGGAATATTATTTTGCCTTTAAAAAAGGAAATTCTGACATTTGTGACAATGGGGATGAACCTGGGAAACATTATGCTAAGTGAAATAAGCCAGTCTTACAAGGAAAATTACTGCATGATTTCAGTTTAAGAAATTCACAGAAGCAGAGAATAAATGGAGGTTATCAAGCGCTGGAGAGGAAAAGAGGGGAAAATGCACTGTGATTATTCAATTGATATGAAGTCTCATTTATGCAAAATGAATTAGTTCTAGAGTCCTGCTATACAGCATATTGCCTAGAGTCAAAAATTCTATACTGTGCACTTAAAAACTCATTAAAAGAGTTTTAATTACCACTTTGTGATCACAAAGTGGTAATGAAACCTGTGTAAAGTTTTCTACCACAAAAAAGGGACACAAGGAAGTTTTTAGAGGAGATAGACATGTCAGTTACTTGATTGTGGTGATGGCTTCATATGTGTGTGCATATGTCCAAACTCCTCAGATTGTATACATTAGATATGTACAGTATTGTATAACCATCACACCAAAAAAGCTGTTTTAAACAGACATGCTAAGACTACATCCAGGCAGCTCACAAATCACACACACACATAGAGAAACTCCACTATACACACTGAATCACATATAGTCAAACCCAACACAGAAATAACTTACACACACCCACACAAGCACACACCCATGCAGTGCAGGAGAATTCCAGCCCTTCATGGTCTGTTATCAACCCATTATAGGACTTTCTACAGTGGTGGAAATATTCTACATCTGCTTTGTCCTATACAGTAGCACTAACCTCATGTGACTACCAAAGACTTGAAATAAGGCTAGTACAAGTAAAGAACCAAGTTTTTAATTTTAGGTAATTTTAATTTATTTTAATTTTATGGCCACCTGTGGCTGGTAGCACCATTTAGTCATTTGTGTGAACCAGTGAACACATGGTTGTACTAGCAATGTAAACATACCTTTTCTCTCTCTTTCTCCTAGTCTTCACATCAATGCACATATCTAGGAAAAGAGATGCTTCCCCACCTTCCTCAGATTGATGTTGATGTTTGCTGGTTCAGGCTGCTACCTAAATATCCGTCTCTTGTACCTCCAAGACCTAAGAATCTTTAGCACCTTCCATGCCTGACTACAAGAACTGGAACAATGAGCAGGAAGATTCATTTTTATCAATAGGAGTAAGGCCCCAGGGACTCAGCCCCAAGCTTCTTGTTAGAAAAGAATCCAGCTGAGCTAATTGGCCAATTTCTTGCCTTTTTCTTGAGATGGATCCTTGCAGAGGCCAAAGGGCTGAGCCACAGGAGTCCCGGCAGAAGGTGTCCCTAATGTCACCGACATGTTAGCCGCTCCTCTGCCTGCTCATGAGGACGAGGAGAGGTGAATGCCCTTGACCTTTGAAGAACTCGGCAATGGACTCTGCCTCCCCATATATCACAGTAAGGTCCAGACAGAGCAGTATTAGTCCTTGAGATCCCAACACCACTGAATATGTGGGATGGGAACCAATAAATTTCAGTCTGTTTAGACATACTAAAACCCACGAGCTCAAGTTGATTTATGTCCAGTTCTAGCTTGACACCATAGAGTTCTTTCCAGCCTCTCCTTTTCCATGTATGTGACATCTTTCCCCAACTGATGAATTACTCCCTTTTCCAGAATAGGTTTATTTATTTGCTATATCTTTGAATACAAGTAATGTCACTTGAACTCAAACCACTGCTAATGACAGACTAACTTCAGCTCAACCTTGCTTAATCTTTTCTTTACTGTGAGAGTAGTTTATAGACAAAATTCTGTGTTTAATAACTACTTGATTATTTTATTCCCCCCACCTTAGTCCGATTATGGTATTAATTTGAAATATAGTTAGGCTCATTTTCTGTTTTGTTCTACTTTGCTTTATTCTCCATCATCTTCTATTTATTTTTAGTAGGTAAATGGTAACATCATCAAACTATACAAATAAATACACTATCACTCCATCTTTTCCTATCCCATACCCACCCACCTCCTGTAGGTAAGCAGTTTCATTAGCTTCTGATTTATTCTTTGTGTGCTTCTTCTTGCTCAGTGGGAAGTTACATGTATATGTTATTTTCCCTTTATTTTTACACAAGAAGTAGCATGCTATAGATGCTGTCTTACATATTTCTTTTTTCATTAAATAATATAGCTTGGAAATCCTTCCACATTGATTCATAGATGTCTTTGTCATTATTTTTTCATAGCTTTGAAGGGCTCAATTGCATGATGTTCCACAAAGTTTCCTTTTGAAGCCCTAGGATGAGATAGCAGTGATAAATGTACCAAATGCCATCTAACTGTATACCTCAAATGGTTAAAATGGTAAATTTCAGGTTGTATGCATTATATTACAATAAAAAATTTTTAAAGAAAAAGCAAGACATAGTCTCTACATAAATTGCAGAAAAGAATTATAAATCAATAATAATATATGATTAATTTGTTAGCAGAGGGGAAATGGAATAATAAAATATATATTTAATTAATCAAAAGGGAGAAAGAGAAGAGACAATAAATACAAAATCAGATATCTCAACTAGAAGACTTGTAGAAATTCAGGGATTTCCTTGGTGGTCCTTTGGTTAGGACTCTATGCCCCCAATGTGAGGAGCATAGATTCAATGATCTCTGGTTAGGGAACTAGAATCCTGCATACCACATAGTACAGCCAAAAAAACCAAACAAATAGAAGAAAACATATAGAAATATGAAAAATATAACTTCAAGTATATTCTGGTTAGATTAGATTAGATGTTAAGAGAGAAATTTTCCAGAAATGACTGCCAATCTACGTAAAAGAGCAAACCCCAACTTCACACTGTTAACAACTGACACTTTACAGATAGAAGAACTTAACAAAGTTTAAAGTGATGGAAAAAGTACCATGTAAATACTAACAAAAAGAAAGCTAGTATATCTATACTAACATCAGAAGAAGTAAATGAGACGTTAAGTTAGGAGCCATTGCTAAAGAGAAATGTCTCTTAATTATAAGTGCAGTGGTGTACTGTTAAATGGATAAAAAATGGCTCTCTATTGTAGGGAGACTTGCTTTGTAGCATTTGCCAATTTCCATAGTGTAATTATCCCCATTATGACTGATTTCAATCCACCAGCATGTTGTCATTGAATATGGAGTTAAAAAGAGATGTTCATAATCAGCTTGAAGCCAGTGCATCCAATTTCAGCACACCTTACAAGGAAGAATTAGCCCACCAGGAGTAGATCATGATGCTAAATCTGTGTGTCCTCAGCAACACAGTATAAAAATGTTTGGCATAATATTTTCCACATATTTTATGAAAGCTTGTTGTTCATCAACAAGCAGAAAAAATTGAAGATAAAGAATATTTAAGAGTCCAAGTAACAAACTGGACTTTGTTGGCATGTTAACAACACTACAACATGACATCAGAATGTATATTCACTTGAAGTTACACAAAGTTGCCAACCATACAATAATTTTAGGAGATATATCTTACAATGCTCATGGCTGCAATAAGAGGATTTAGTGACTGTCATTTCAGGAAGTTAGCCCTATTGAGAAATATCTCTAGGGCTTGTTTTATGTCTCTGTTTCTGAGGCTGTAGATAAAGGGGTTCAGCATGGGAGTAACTACTGCATATATGACTGAAGCAATTATATATTTGTCATTGGAGTCCCATAATGAGGAGAAAAAGTAAACCCCAGCAAGTGTTCCATAGTACAAAGATACCACAAAGAGATGAGAGCCACAAGTGGAGAAGGCTTTAAAGAGTCTCTTAGTGGAGGGGCCCCTCAGGACGATGGTCCCTATACGAACATATGAGCCCAAGATGATACTCAGAGGCAAGATGAACAGCATTCCTCCTTCGGTAAAGATGACCAGCTCATTGATGGAAATGTCTGAGCAGCTCATCTTCAGGAGGGCAGGGAGGTCACAGAAGAAGTTGGGGATGGTATTTTCAGCAGAGAAGGATAGTTGGACCAAGAGGAGGGTGTGCAACAGGGCATGGATACAGCAGAAGAACCAGGACACAGCTACTAGTGAGATACACAGCTCCTGCCTCATGACAGTGATGTAGTAAAGTGGCTGACATATGGCCACGTACCTGTCATATGCCATCACTGCGAGAAGGAAGTTGTCAAGACAGCCAAAAAGTATGAAAAAATACATCTGGGAAATGCACTCCACATAGGGGATGGATTGTTGCTGAATATGCATGCTTATCAGCATCCTAGGGATAGTAACAGATGAAAAGGAGACATCAGTGAAGGCCAAGTGGCTGAGGAAGAAGTACATGGGGGTGTGGAGGCGAGGGTCCAGCTTGATGAGCAGGAGGATGAGTAGATTCCCCAGCAGTGTGGTCAGGTACACGCCCAGGAACAGGGCAAAGAACATGCCCTGTTGTTCTGGCAGGATGGGGAGCCCCAGGAGGAGGAACTCGGACATGCTGCTCTGGTTCTCCCTCTTCATTCTCTTCTTAATTTCTGCTGAAAAGTGGAGAATGTAGGAAATGTCAGTGAACATTCCATAATATCATAAAGTCCTCTTTAGCATGAAAATTCTTACTTTTTGCTCCCTTTCTCTTTATTTCTCATAATTGTTGGTGAATGAATCAGTCTGTCCCATTCTGGCTTTCATAATGCATCAAACCCTCACATTAACCAAGTCTCTTTCCACAGAAAGCAAAGGACATTGTTCTTTATTCAATAAATATTTATCAAAAAACAGTTTCATCCCATATTAAGCACATAATAATGAACAAGACATGAGAAGTCTCCATGTTTAGGGAGTTTTCACCTTTATATCAAGTGGGGTTCAAACCTCTGTAGTTTAATAGGATTAAAACTGTGAAAGGAAATAAAAACAAAAATAAATTATTGGAACCTAATTAAACTTAAAAGCTTTTGCACAGCAAAGGAAACTATAAACAAGGTGAAAAGACAACCCTCAGAATGGGAAAAAATAATAGCGAATGAAACAACTGACAAAGGATTAATTTCAAAAATATAGAAGCAGCTCATACAAATCCATACCAGAAAAAAAACCCAATCAAAAAGTGGGCAAAAGACCTAAACAGACATTTCTCCAAAGAAGACATACATACAGATGGCTAATAAACACATGAAAAGATGCTCAACATTGCTCATTATTAGAAAGATGCAAATCAAAACTATAATGAAATATTACTTCACACTGGTCAGAAAGGCCATCATTGAAAAATCTATAAACAATAAATGCTGGAGAGGGTGTGGAGAAAAGGGAACCCTCTCACACTGTTGGTGGGAATGCAAATTGATATAGCCACTATGGAGAACAGCATGCTGCTGCTGCTGCTGCTGCTAAGTCGCTTCAGTTGAGTCCGACTCTGTGCGACCCCATAGACTGCAGCCCACCAGGCTCCTCTGTCTCTGGGATTCTCTAGGCAAGAACACTGGAGTAGATTGCCATTTCTTTCTCCAATGCATGAAAGTGAAAAGTGAAAGTGAAGCCGCTCAGTCATGTCCAACACTTCTCGAACACATGCACTGTAGCTTACCAGACTCCTCTGTCCATGAGATTTTCCAGGCAAGAGTACTGGAGTGGGTTGCCATTTCCTTCTCCAAGAACAGCATGGGGATTCCTTAAAAAACTAGAAATAAAAAAAAAAAACTAGAAATAAGTCTACCATAAGGCATATACCTGAGGAAACCAAAATTGAAAAAGACACATGTAACCCAACATTCATTGCAGTTCTATTTACAATAGCTAGGACATGAAAGCCACCTAGATGTCCATCAACAGATGAATGGATAAAAAACTATGGTACATATATACAAAGGAATATTACTCAACCTTAAAAAGGAACACATTTGAGTCAGCCCTGATGAGGTGGATGAACCTAGAGCCTATTATACAGAGTGAAGTAAGTCAGAAAGAAAACAATCATCGTATACTAATGAATATATATGGAATCTAGAAAGATGGTGCTGATGAACCTATTTTCAGAGCAGCAGGAGAAGGGCATGGCAGCCCACTCCAGTATTCTTGCCTGGAGAATCCCATGGACAGAGGAGTCTGGTGGGCTACAGTCCATGGGGTCACAAAGAGTCGGACATGACTGAGCAACTATACACCGCACAGCACAATGGAAATACAGATATTGAGAACAGAATTATGGACATAGCTGGGGGTGGGGAGGAGAAGGTGGGAGGTAGGACGAGAGTAACATGGAAACATACATTACCATGTGTAAAATAGATAGCCAATGGAATTGACTCAGGGAACTCAAACCAGGCCTTGGTAACAATCTGGAAGGGTGGGATAGGGATGGAGGAGGGAAGAATATTCAAGGGGACGGGACATGGGTATACCTATGGCTGATCCATTTTGATGTTTGGTAGGAATAATGCAATACTCTAAAACAATTATTCTTCAATTAAAAATAAATAAATATGTTAGAAAATGTGAAAAGGGCACCAGGTCAGAGGTATCAGCCATTTCCTCATCAAAAGGATGTGCAAGTCCCTAAACTGAAAGAGAATTACTAAAGCTTTGTCATGAGCATTCAATATAATTTGCTGCATCCTACTTGCTTTGAGTCACTTAAAATTCCCTGTTATCAAAAAGTGTCCAGGGACTTCCCTAGTGGTCCAGTGGCCAAGACTCCACTATACCAATGAAGGAGGCCTGAGTTCAATCCCTGGTCAGGGAACTTGATCCCACATGCCTCATCAAAGAGTTCACATGCCACAACTAAAGAAAAAAAGTCCCACATGCCACAACTAAAAGGTCCTGCATGCTGCAACTAAGACCCAGCACAGCTATATAAATTAAAAACAAAAAAAGTGGTCTCCAAACCAACAACAACAATAGTACCAAGCACTATTCCAAGTGTTTTACATGTACTTTCAAATGGAATCTTCATGATAACTCTAACAAGTGAGTATTATTAAACACATTTTAATCATAAAAAGCAGAAGTATGTAACATTTACTTTGCTTTTTATTTTTTTGGCTGCTCTGGGTCTTTGTTGCAATTGGCATGCAGACTTAGTTTCCTGGCAGCATATGGGATCTTAGTTCCCTGATCTGGGATTGAACCTACATCTCTTGCACTAGAAGGCAGATTCTTAACCACTGGATCACTGAGGAAGTCTCAAGTGTGCATTACTTAAATGTGCAAAGATACACACAATTAAGTGCAACAGATGGACTCACAATATATGTCTATCTGTCCAGATTCCATCTCTTAACCACTCTGCATAGAAATTATATCCTCATTAGAATTTTCAGAGAAGATATGTTATGTTAGTTACCTTTCTCTAAAATGTTCCTAACTCAAAGAAAAATTTACCACTCATTATTTATACATTATACAATTTACAAACGACTTTCACATGGATTTTAACCACTTAGAGCAATAATTATAATTTAGGGACTGCTTAGTTACACAGGCAAATGTTATGTCCTCATCTTATAGATGTGAAAACTGAAGCTAAAGAGATAAAAGACTTACCTAAGGTGACTCAGCTCTTTCATGGTGGATTCCAGGTTTAATATTTCTTTGCAAGTTAAATTACACGTAAGGATTGCTAACCACATGGACCTAAAGAGGGAATCAAAACTGACATTCTCCCTGAAGTAGGGGAGCAGGACAATGAGTCCCCATTAGAGACTAAGAGGGAAGAATAAATCTGACTCCATATTGGATCTATTTAATTTACTTTAACATTTGTATTCTATTGTTTTTGCTACAAGCTAAGAATGTTGCCTAGGGACTTCCCTGGTGGTCCAGTGGCTGAGACTCCAAGTTCCCAATGGAAAAGGCCTGGGTTCAATCCCTGGTCAGGAACTAGATCCCATGAAGACTGAAAATCTCGTGTGTCATAATGAATAACTGGCACTGTTAAGCTATTAAAAAAAGAAAAGAAAGTTGCTTATAGCCTTAAACATAAAGGCTAGCCCATTCTCAAGACTCTGATCTTTAAAGATATAATACTTTTCTATTCATATCGGGATAAAAAAGTTGCAAAACAGAGAATAGCATTTGTCTTATTGGAGGTTTACAGGAACATCTTGACCTGACCTAAGGGGACAGCTAAAAAAACACAGGATTCAGACATGAAGAAGTTTGCAACAACCAACCATGTCCCCTTCCCTTTCAATACGAAAGAAGCCTGAATTCTAACTAGGGGAAGATGTTTCCTTGGAACACCATCTTCTCAGTCTTCTGACTTTCCCAATAAAGTCATTATTTCTTGCCCTAACAATTCGTCTCCCAATTTATTGACCTGTCATGTGGCAAGCAGATTTATTGAGCTTGGACTCAATAACAGGACCATGAACTCTTATCAGGGGCACTGATTTTTTTTAGTTCATGGCCACCAAGGAAGACAGTGACTTGATCCTTATGGGGAAGCGTGGCTGCTCGCCAACACACATTGGGTCAGTCCTTGTCGAGAAACCAGAAGAAAGCAAGATGATCGGAACCAAACAGCAACCTTGATTCAAGTAGGACCTTGTGAAAGAGGCAGCGGGCCATGAGCCCTGGAAAGGTCAGACCCTGATCTTGAAGTATGACACAGGGCCTTTGGATGGGCCTGTTGTCTTCTTTTACCAGACAATGTTGAAAGAGGAAGCTCCATGACACATCCATGGGGTTTGTAGGAACATAATAAAAGTATCTCCTTGTTAATGAGTACCAATTATGTGCCAGGCTAGGTGCTGAACAATTTGTATGTACTACCTCATTTAATCCTCACAATATCACTGTGAAGTAGGAACAGTTATTTCTTCTTTGCCAGGGAGGGTTCTGAACCTCAGAGAATTGCAATCACTTCCTAAGATCATAAAAACATTTAAGGGCCAGACTGAGGATTAGGCTCTGATCTGACACAGTGCAGACCCTGAACTCACATCCATTAGTATGTGGCAGCTACCCACGGGTTTTGGAAATGCACTTCCACACTCATTGCAGTGATACGGCCACTGTTGAAAGACAGTTAAGGCAATATTTGGGCTCGTGGGGTGAATCAGAAGCCCCTGAAACTTGCACATGAAACACACATTCATGTGCACACTCAAAACACTGATTTGTGATTTCTTACCACCTGTGACTTATAGGACAGTAACTATGGCTTATAGATCAGTTACTCAAAGATTATAAAAATAAATTCACAAAGAATACTTGAGATGGTACACAAAATAATCCATATAACTACACACAAACACTTGTGTAATCATAGCACAAACATAAAACAACAAGTAACTCATAAAAATCACATATTAGGTGTAAACTCTAACTCTGAATAGAGACTCATACATGCAAACACACATATTAAATAACAAAAAAACACAAGGTCACACATATCACACAGAAATCATATAAGAAGCACACCATGGCACAGACAGGCCTCTTCACAGTCAGACAACAAACAACATACATGGTCACACACATATACTGTCATTGCAAAATGAAATGCTCCAAGGCTTCCCTGGTGTCTCAGATAGTAAGAATTTGCCTGCCAAGCAGGAGACACAGATTTCATCCCTGGGTAAGGGAGATCCCCTGGAGAAGGAAACAGCAACCCACTCCAGTATTCTTGCTTGTAGATTTCCATGAACAGAGGAGCCTGGCGGTCTACAGTTAATGGGGTCGCAAAGAGTCAGACACAACTGAGCGACTTTCACTTTTAGCCTCCACTGATTTTCATGCAATTAGGTGAAGGCAGTCAATGAGTGAGGCACTCAGGCTCCATTCACTCAGAAGGACTACCCAATAGATACTGTGCTGTGCTATGCTTTGTTGCTTAATCATGTCTGACTCTTTGCAACCCCATGGACTGCAGCCTGCCAGGCTCCTCTGTTTTGGGGGGTTCTCTAGGTAAGAATACTGGAGTGGGTTGCCATGCCCTCCTTCAGGGGATCTTCCCAACCCAGGAATCAAACCCAGGTCTCCCACATTGCAGGTGACTTCTTTACCAATGAGCTGCCCCCAGTAAATACTACCTGTAGATAAAATGTAGAGTAAATACACACACACACTACTCATGAAGAAAACATACATATATCCACATTAAGGAGCAAAGAAACACCACACAGACCTGTGTGGGATGGTACACACTTCCAGACACAGACAGACCTTGCCCACCTAGGATTCCCAGCTCCCTCTGTCCTGTGCCGCTCCTTAGTGAGTTCGGGCACCTTGTAATCCAAGCAATTTCCCAAGTCTTGAGCTTCTGATGAGAACACAAGGAACAAAAAAGTAAGAAGGAAGCCTCTGTGAGCCCATAACCTCCTGAGCTTCCTGTGTCTGTCCTTGAACTCCAGAGCTACAGGCAGGAGGAGACCATTTTACAAGGCTCAGAGAGGATTCCAAGAAGTCCCTCAGGTCCCTGTTGAGGAAAAAGTCAAAGTTGACTAATTGCCTCCAATTCCTACCAGACCTTGGGGAGGAGCCTATGCAGGGGCTGAAGGGGCTGAGCTTCCAAAGCGACCTGAGAGGGTGCCCCAGACCTCAGGGATGCCCTGGGCTCCTCTCTGCCTGCTCCAAGTTCCAGCTGGGAAGTAGGAATGGCTTAGTCATCCTCCACCACTAATGCTGTCGATGCACTGGGTCAGCTTCTCCCAGCAGCATAGAAAGTCTGGCTTCTGCAACCCCCCACACCACTTATACTTGCTACCACATGAGCTCAAATCTAGCTTTGACTTCACATCCTGCAGGAACCTTTTCTCCTTTGGGAAAGACTCCAGAGCATGGAGGGGAGCCTTTCTAAGAGAGTGTAGGGGGAGAAGATTGAGTCCTTGGGCTCAGTACTCAGAAGAACTGGGTCTGGACTATGCCAGTTAACTGTTGGCCCTGAGCAAATTAAGTACAACCCTATTTCATCAGCTGTAAAGTGCAGATAATAACTGCATTGTCATCTTGAAGTTATTATCGAGATTAAATGAGGTGATTCATGCTTAAGCACACCATAAGTGCACCATAACCATCAGCTCTTGACATTATCTTTGTATCTTCAAAAAAATATATATAATTACATCTAGGATCATTGACACTGATATAGCACTCATATTGAATGATGACTGAATTATCTGATCAATGAATTCTGATTTAATCTATTAATCTGATTCTTCTTAGTGAAAACTTGATTTCTTAAATCTTTGCATATGAATCAAATGTTTTTCTATCATAGGCATGATCCTACACTAGTTTTCTAAATCAAGCCAGTAGTTGGTTCTGTGACCAATTACCTGTGTCCAGCACTTCTGGGTTACCTTGGTGAATGTTTCCACTCCAAGGCTCTAATTGGTTGGCCCTGAGGAAATTTACTTCAAAAGAAAAATTATAGTCATGTTCAGATCACTGTTGATATCACTAGATGGACTCCCTTCATGTGGCCAATTAATAATGCCTGCTCTGACCCTGGCCATAAAAATATTTTCTTCTATTACTCAAGCTCAACCAGAGCAACAAGCAAAGTTTTAGGCAAGGAATAAAATCTCCCACAGTTATGGGATGGATTTATGTGGATAACACCAGGCTATGGTAATTTAAAAAGCAGAGACATTACTTTGCCAACAAAGGTCCATCTAGTCAAGGCTATGGTTTTTCCAGTGGTCATGTATGGATGTGAGAGTTGGACTGTGAAGAAAGCTGAGCGCCAAAAAATTGATCCTTTTGAACTGTGGTGTTGGAGAAGACTCTTGAGAGTCCCTTGGACTGCAAGGAGATCCAATCAGTCCATCCTAAAGGAGATCAGTCCTGAGTGTTCATTGGAAGGACTGATGTTGAAGCTGAAACTCCAATACTTTGGCCACCTCATGCGAAGAGTTGACTCACTAGAAAAGACCCTGATGCTGGGAGAGATTGGGGGCAGGAGGAGAAGGGGACGACAGAGGATGAGATGGTTGGATGGCATCACCGACTCGATGGACATGAGTTTGAGTAAACTCCGGGAGTTTGTGATGGACAGGGAGGCCTGGCATGCTGCGATTCATGGGATCACAAAGAGTCAGACACGACTGAGTGACTGAATTGAACTGATGGTAATTTAAGTTTAAAGTCTCTTCTATGTAGTGAACAATTAAATCATACTAAGGATAATCAGTTTAGTAATACTAGGAAATTGGGCTGTGTACCTTATGGACACTGTCAGTATATAATTTCCCTGAAAGATAAGGATTGGTACACAGTAGACTAAGTCAGGTGATCTGGGATATACTGAGCTGCACCTCATGGAAGCTCTTAGCTTGATTCTTACTTATGACTGCTAGCTATGTTATTTGTATGAAACCTGTTTTACAAAATTTCTGCTTCTTACATTAAAAAAAAAAAGACCCTTAAGAGTGAGAACAAAGTGTATCTCTATGTCTCATGTCAGTGGCCACCAGGGTGATGGTAGACAGCCCAAACCTACTTCCACACCTTGGTCACAAAACATATATATTCTGCACACAACACTGTACAATGGCCAGAACTAGTGTCTTAGTGCCCTCCTGGTCAGTTACCACACAGGGCTATTAATCAAATATGAGGAACTAAGAATTTATTTTGCATACTTGAGAAGAAAGGCATGAGTGTCCCCAAAGATGAATTCTTTTTTTAATACAGTAATAACAAGAAGGTCATTTGATTATACCACTGTGCCACCTGGGAAGCCCCTTTGCTACCTTAGGGTCCAGTTAAATCATATAGGTATATATGGGTTAAAAATTATTTCTTTATTTGTAATATATATATATATATAAATTAAAAAAATTAGAATATAAAGCAAAGTGTAATTATTACTTTTAGGATTACAATAGGTATCATTGTGGCCTATAAGTATGGCTATAATATCAGACGTTTTTCTCTTCCATTAAATGATAGCAAAAAATAACTCAGATACACTTGGTTTAGTTTGAAAGCCTGCTAAAAAAATATAAGAAATAACAAAGGATAGTCAGCTATCACTGAAATGGCAAAAACAGGATGCATACCTATAGAGAGGAAAGAAAAAACCAGGAAGGAATGTCTGGCCAACTGGGTCTTTAGGGAAAATTATGGAGCATCTGAAAACTCTCAAATATTTATCTGTGGAGAGTGTCTATGTGTGACATTTGTTAATGTTTTTTCACCTTCATTTCCAGTTTAGATACGTCATGGTTGCACCATTTCTGTCATTAAAATTGCTCAGTAAGAGTAACAGTCAAACCCCCTCACCCCTTAAGGTAGTTGAAAAGATTAAATGAGTTGAAACACATGATGTGCTTAGGACATTGTGTGTTAGTTGCTTAGTAGTATCTGACTCTTTGTGACTCCATGGACTGTAGCCCACTAGGCTCCTCTGTCCATGGGATTCTCCAGACAAGAATACAGGAGTGGTTGCCATTTCCCTCTCCAGGGAATCTTCCCAACTCAGGGATCGAACCCAGGTCTGCTGCGTTGCAGGCAGATGCTTTACCGTCTGGGCTACTAACATTGTCTGGCATTTTGTTTATTATCTTTTTATTGTTTAGAGACATCACTTTCAGCTGCTCACACATGCATACACAATTTGTTTCATTACCATTGTTGTCATCATCGTGTTCATGCTCAGTCATGTCCGACTCTCTGTGACCCCATGGACTGTAGCCTGCTAAGCTCCTCTGTCCATTGGATTTTTCAGGCAAGGATACTAGAGAGGGTTGTCATTTCCTTCTTCAGAGGGTCTTCCCCACCAGCGCTAAAACCCATGTCTCCTGTGTCTCCTACATTGCAGGCAGATTCTTTACTCGCTAAGCCATTGGGAAGCTCACAGTTACAATCACCATTGTAGGTAATGACAATTCCATGTTGTTGAATCCAAATGTAGGCATCTTTGACTCTATTTTTCACACTCTGCTCATGTCCAATTAGTCAACAACTCTTGTTGGTCCTAATTTACAGCTAATCACAGTCTTTATTGAATTTTTACTACTTCTGTTATTACCCTAACCTCACTTCAGTTCAGTTCAGTCACTCAGTCATGTTCAACTCTGCAACCCCATGGACTGCAGCACACCAGACTTCCCTTTCCATCATCAACTCCTGGAGTTTACTCAAACTCATGTCCATCGAGTTGGCAATGCCATCCAAACATCTCATCCTCTGTCATCCCCTTCTCCTCCTGCCCTTAATCCTTCCCAGCATCAGGGTCTTTTCCAATAAGTCAGTTCTTTGCATCAGGTGCCCAAAGTATTGGAGCTTCAGCTTTAGCATCAGGCCTTCCAATGAATATTCAGGACTGATTTCCTTTAGGATTGATTGGTTTAATTTCGTTGCTGTCCAAGGGACTCTCAAGAGTCTTCTCCAACATCACAGTTCAAAAGCATCCATTCTTTGGGGTTCGGGTTTCCTTATAGTCCAGTTCTCACATACATACATGACTACTGGCAAAACCATAGCTTTGACTAGATGGACCTTTTATCCTAACCTACCACTTATTAACTTCAGGGACGCTGTAGCTTCTAGCTGATCTTCCTGCTTCCATCAGTCCTGTGTTCATTCATTGGGCTTTTGTTGTAGGGAAGACAAATTTAAGAAAAATGAATTCAAAATGTTTGTAGTATATTTAGATTTTAGGAAACAGATACAACATGTAACTTGTAACTACATTAACAATGCAAACATTAATTTTTTTTTAAAAAAGCAAACATTCTCAACTTCATTACTTTAAGTAATATTTACTTTCTATAACTATTAAGAATGATAGACAAAAGGACAAAGAAACAAAACAGCTTATTTCTATCTCATTTACAAGAGAATTATTACACACTATGAATTATTATTCATTTCATCCTAACTATTTCTATGACTTTTCATTTATCTAAAATAATACTCCACATACCTTGATTCTAACTTCTCTAAGGAATTTTATTCTAAAGGAAAATATCATATCACATTTGAAAATTCTTTTTTTTCTTAGCTGTGCCCCACAGCTTGTGGGATCTTAGTCCCCAGCCAGAGATTAAACCTGTGCTCTCAGCAGCAAAAGCCTAGAGTCCTAACCACAACTCAGCATCAGTAAATTAAGGAAAAAGAGGAGAGTGAGAAAGTTGGCTTAAAACTCAACATTCAGAAAACTAAATCATGGTATCTGGTTCCATCACTTCATGGCAAATAGAAGGGGAAACAATGGAAACAGTGACAGACCTTATTTTGCGGGGGGAGGGGGGGGTGCTCCAAAATCACTGCAGATGGTTACTACAGCCATGAAAGTAAAAGACACTTGTTCCTTGGAAGAAAAGCTATGACAAACCTAGACAGCATATTAAAAAGCAGAGAGATTACTTTGCCAATAAAGCTCTGTCTGGTCAAAGCTATGGTTTTTCCAGTAGTCATGTATGGATGTGAGAGTCGGACTACAAAGAAAGCTGAGCACCAAAGAATTGATGCTTTTGAACTGTGGTGTTGGAGAAGACTCTTGAGAGTCCCTTGGACAGTAAGGAGATCCAACCAGTCCATCCTAAAGGAAATCAGTCCTGAATATTCATTGGAAGGCCTGATGCTAAAGCTGAAACTCCAATACTTTGGGCACCTGGTGCAAAGAACTGACTCATATGAAAAGACCTGATGCTGGGAAAGATTGAAGGCGGGAGGAGAAGGGGATGACAGATGATGAGATGGTTGGATGGCATCACTGACTCGATGGATATGAGTTTGAGTAAGCTCCAGGAGTTGGTGATGGACAGGGAAGCCTGGTGCGCTGCAGTCCAAGGGGTCGCAGAGTCAGACACAACTGAGCGACTGAACTGAACTGAAAGAAGGTGTAACACACAGAATGCAATATTATTCAGACCTGTAATCATAGCCAAAGATTGCTTCTCTTCTTAGAGAGGAAACATACAATATGTAATATTTCCCTTCAGAAAAGGAAGTCCATGCATGTTGATACTATAGTAAGTCATTCAAATAGATAAGGCTGCAATTTAAGATGTTGACTTTACAAAAGTAGAGTTTCTGGTAATGCCAGATTCCAAAGGTTATTAAAAAATAATGAAGACAAGAGACATACCCAAAGCTAAGGCCATGAGTTATAATATCTGAGGTTGTAAAGTCAGTGGGTTCTAGAAAAATAGGCAGGGAACACAATCCAAATAGAGGGAACCAAAAAGGGGGAGGGGCCATTGAAATCAAGGAAAGTTTGATGGGTACCAGAGACAAGGGCAGTATCAGCATCAGTTAGCTTTGGCTGCATAACAAACCACCCCAAAACTTAGTCACTGAAACAACAACCACTTGTTTATATGACATTTCCACAAGCTGGCGATTTGGGCTGGAACTGTGCTCACCTGGATGGTGCTTTTAGTCTAGGCTAGGTTCAACTGTTCTCAGCAAAGTGAATGTTGCTTAGTAGTGTCCAATTCTTTGCAACCCCATGGACTGTATAGTCCATGGAATTCTCCAGGCCAGACTACTGGAGTCGGTAGCCTTTCTCTTCTCCAGGGGATCTTCCTAACCCAGGAATCGAACCCAGGTCTCCCTCATTGCAGGTGGATTCTTTACTAGCTGAGCCACAAGGGAAGACCAAGAATACTGGAGTGGGTAGCCCTTCCATGAGGGAAGCCTATCCCTTCTCCAGTGGATCTCCTGACCCAGGAATTGAACCAGGATCTCCTGGATCACAGGCAGATTCTTTACCAACTGAGCTATTAGGACTCACTCATACCTCTGCAGTCACCTGCCAGGTCATCTGGGAACAGGTTGATTGTTAGCTGGAGCACGTTGCTTCTCCTCCATGTGGCCCCACATCTTCACACAGCTCAGCTTAGACTAGTTCACCTGGAGGTCTAAAGGTTCTGAGAGTGGCAGGAACACAATCTACCTGGGCTTGAGACACTCACAACCTCACTTTCACTGAATGTATTAATCAAAATAAGTAACAAGTCCTGCCCAGATTCAATGGGTAGGGAAATTAACTCCCACTTGGAAGGAAGGGCTGCAAAACATTGTGGCCCTTTTTGCAATCTACTGCCGTCACCTACACAATTCTTCAAGAACCTGTCTCTGAAAGCATCCTTAAGTGGGTAACTGTTACTTGGCAAAAATAATCCCTTTCCTGTAAAGAATCCCCAGGGCCAATTTCATGTCTCTGTTCCTCAGGCTGTAGATAAAGGGGTTTAACATGGGCGTCACCACAGTATACATAACTGAAGCAACTATGTCTTTGACTTTGGAATTGTTTGCTGAAGAAAAGAAGTAAATCATTGCAAGAGTCCCATAGTACAAAAATACCACAAAGAGGTGGGAGCCACACGTGGACAAGGTTTTGCAGATTCGCTTGATGGACGGGACCCTCAGGATGGTGGCCCCAATGCGGATATAAGAGCCCAAAATAGCACTCAATGGCAAGAAGGCAAACACGCCCCCCTCAGTGAAGATAACTAACTCATTGAGGGAGGTGTCTGAGCAGGTCAACTTTAAGAGGGCAGCGAGATCACAGAAGAAATGGGGGATGGTATTGTCTGCACAGAAAGACAGTTGGGACAGAAGCACAGTATGCAACAGGGCGTGGACACAAGAGACGAACCAGGATCCAGCTGCCAGTAGGACACACAACCCCTCCCTCATGACGGCGGCATAGTGGAGTGGCTGACAAATGGCCACGTACCTGTCGTAAGCCATCACTGCAAGAAGGAAATTGTCAAGACAAACAAAAAGTAGAAAAAAATACATCTGTGCTATGCACCCCACATAAGGGATGGATCGATCTTGAGTCTGCATGTTCACAAGCATCTTAGGGACAGTGACAGATGAGAAAAACACATCAGAGAAGGCCAAGTGGCTGAGGAAGAAGTACATGGGGGTGTGGAGGCGAGTGTCCAGTCTGATGAGCAGGAGGATGAGCAGGTTGCCCAGCACAGTGATCAAGTAGATGCCCAGGAACAGGGCAAAGAACACGCCCTGCTGCTCTGGCTGGATGGGGAGCCCCAGGAGGAGGAATTTGGACACGCTGCTCTGGTTTTCCCTCCTCATTCTCTTCTTAATCTCTGCTGGGGATAAAGGGAGTAAAAAAATCAAAGACTGAGGTATGGTGATTGTTGTCACCATGAGTACATTACAACCATGTGCTTTTTTTTTTTTTTTTTTTGCCTGGAGACTGTATCAAAATTCAGACAAACTGCATATTTTCTGCTGTAGTTTTCTGTCTGCATCCTTCTGGTCACAGAGTGCATGAGATTTCCAGTGGCAAACAAGGCTTTTTTCCAAAGGAGACTAATGTAAATACCTTCATTTATTCAGCCATGTTCTAGACACTATTCTTGACACTGGGAATAGAACAGAAAATAACATGTAGTCACACACACACACACACACACACACACACACACACACACACAAATCATAGACCTCAGAGACCAACATCCATTCACTTTATGACCGATACTCATTCTAGGTTAAAAACAGTCAGATTTGTGTTACTTTCAAACAAACTAACACATACATACAACACAACACATAAACATCACACCTAGCCTTGAGACAAAGTACAACCCACAAAAAAGTGCATACTACATACACACAGATACACATGCAGCCATGCAGTCAATTAAAACACACAAACATAAACCTAGGCAGCATGTGCATGTACACCACACACACACACACTACCAGTAAGTTTTTTTCAGCCCTTTATAATCTATCTAAATCCTTCCTACATACTGAGAGTCGATATATGATTCAGTTACCCACTGAATACACTGGGCTATACAAATACAAAGACACATATGTGCACACACATTCCTGCATGGACATATACATGCAGTGCCAAGAGATGATTTTCCATTTTCCTCTGACCTGTGACAATACTTTGGGAGCTCAGACACCTTTGCTCAAGGCTGTTTCCTGAGCCTTCACTTGCTATGCAAGAAACCAGTATCCAAGGAACAAGAAGAAGTTCTCATGACCTAAGGATCTTCTGAATGTTTCATGCCTGTCTCTGAGCAGCAGAAAAGTGAGCAAGAATATCCCCATTCACCAACCAGGTTAATACCAGCAGGAAAACAACCCTGATCTCTGATTAGAGAAGGAGCCTACCTGAGCTATTTACCTAATTTCCTGCCTTCCCCTGGAGAGGTGACTGTGAAGGGATTAGAGGAGCTGAGCCAGGAGTCCCAGGAGAAAGTGGCCTTGATGTTAATGTTGATGCCTTAGAAAGCAGAAGTAACCATAGTCACCTTGGCTTCTCAAGGACCCACAGCATGGAGCTAGCCTCCCCATGCATCACAGAATGGCCCACACAGAGTAAAGTCTGGTCCTTGCATATTCCCACATCACTGGCCTCAGTCTCTTTTAGAGCACATATTCTAAGACCACCGAGAGAGCTTACAGGTCTCACCATCTCTGCAGAGAGGGGCCGAGGCTCATCCAGACAGAAGCAGGGTGACGAGGTTGATCCCAAGGGCCTTGGACACAGACTAACCCAAGATCAGTACCACCCCTGCCGCTTACCCACTGGGTGCCCTAAGCAAAGATGATCCTATTCCTCAGATCTGATTATAGTACCTTGTTCATGAGGTTATTGTGAGGGCTAAATGAGATATTGTATGTGAAAGCACTAAGCCCAGCCAGTTTTCTGAAAACCAGCTGGTCTAAGGGACTAATATCCTGGTCAATTTGCCAAATGAAACACTCCCGTTTGTCATTGTGCCAGTTGTCATCACTGTGTAACCCACCAAATTAAGTATTTATTTTAAATTATGACAGTAAGTAACTAAAAGCAGGCTGTAGATGAAAGAGAGGCACACAAGACTTTCATTTTCATTTTTTACTTTTGGGAGTGGCTCTTGTTCGTTCATCATTAAGAATGATGGGAGGATACTCAGCTCTCTGCCAGCAATGAGAATGACAGAGTTCAAGTAGCAACCCCAAACCATAGGAAGCCAAATGAATTCAATTTTTGTAATAAATTGGGTCTCAGTCAGGGTTCTACAGCAAAGAGAACCACTGGGACATAGATAGAATCAATGGAACATAGACAATCTCGTATTATATAAATTCATACATTCCTACATGCATGAAACTGTGTGTACTTGTGTATATATTCTCTATATATATATAGTTTGAAATATATTTTAAATACAAATTAGATACATATTTTGTGAAAAAGCTGGATTAAAACTCAGTGTGTGTGTTCATGTGTGAGGGTAAATTTTTGTGTATCTGGTGAGATTATATACCAAGTAAGAAAACACATACCCTTATATACACACAGTTCAGTTCAGTCACTCAGTCATGTCCAACTCTTTGCAACCCCATGGACTGCAGCACACCAATCCTCCCTGTCCATCAACAACTCCTAGAGTTTATTCAAACCTATGTCCATTGGGTCGGTGATGCCATCCAACATCTCATCCTCTGTTGTCCCCTTCTCCTCCTGCCTTCAATCTTTCCCAGCATCAGGGTCTTTTCAAATGAGTCAGCTCTTCGCATCAGGTGGCCAAAGAATTGGAGTTTCAGCTTCAGCATCAGTCCTTCCAATGAATATTCAGGACTGATTTCCTTTAGGATGAACTGATTGGATCTTCTTGCAGCCCAAGGGACTCTCAAGAGTCTTCTCCAACACCACAGTTCAAAATCATCAATTCTTTGGCGCTCAGCTTTCTTCATAGTCCAACTCTCACATCCATGCATGACCACTGGAAAAACCATAGCCTTGACCAGACGGACCTTTGTTGGCAAAGTAATGTCTCTGTTTTTTAATATGCTGTCTAGGTTGGTCATAACTTTCCTTCCAAGGAGTAAACATCTTTTAATTTCATGGCTGCAATCACCATCCACAGTGATTTTGGAGCTCAAAAAAATGAAGTCAGCCACTGTTTCCACTGTTTCTCCATCTATACGCCATGAACTGATGGGACTGGATGCCAAGATCTTAGTTTTCTGAATGTTGAGCTTTAAGCCAACTTTTTCACTCTCCTCTTTCATCAGGAGACTCTTTGGTTCTTCTTCACTTTCTGCCATAAGGGTGGTGTCATCTGCATATCAGAGGTTATTGATATTTCTCCCAGCAGTCTTGATTTCAGTTTGTGCTTCTTCCAGCCCAGTGTTTCTCAAGATGTACTCTGCATGTAAGTTAAATAAGACAAGTGCTCAGGGCTGGTACACTGGGAAGACCCAGAGGGATGGGGTGGGGAGGGAGGTGGGAGGGGGGATCAGGATGGGGAACACATGTAAACCCATGGCTGATTCATGTCAATGTATGCCAAAAACCACTACAATATTGTAAAGTAATTGGCCTCCAACTAATAAAAATAAATGAAAAAGAAAAGAAAAATTAGAAAAAAAAAGTTAAGTAAGCAGGGTGACAATATACAGCCTTGACATACTCCTTTTCCTATTTGGAACCAATTTGTTGTTTCATGTCCAGTTCTAACTGTTGCTTCTTGACCTGCATACAGGTTTCTCAAGAGGCAGGTCAGGTGTTCTGGTATTCCCATCTCTTTCAGAATTTTCCACAGTTTATTGTGATCCACACAATCAAAGGCTTTGGCATGGTCAACACAGCAGAAATAGATGTTCATCTGAAACTCTCTTGCTTTTTCAATGACCCAGTGGATGTTTGCAATTTGATCTCTGGTTCCTCTGCCTTTTTTAACACCAGCTTGAACATCTGGAAGTTCACAGTTCATGTATTGCTGAAACCTGGCTTGTAAAATTTTGAGCATTACCTTACTATCGTGTGAGATGAGTCCAATTATGCAGTAGTTTGAGCATTCTTTGGCATTGTCTTTCTTTGGGATTGGAATGAAAACTGACCTTTTCCAGTCCTGTTGCCTCTGCTGAGTTTTCCAAATTTGCTGGCATATTGAGTGCAGCACTTTCACAGCATGATCTTTTAGGATTTGAAATAGCTCAATTGTAATTCCATCACTTCCACTAGCTTTGTTTGTAGTGATGCTTCCTAAGACCCACTTGACTTCATTCCAAGATGTCTGGCTCTAGGTGAGTGATCACACCACCGTGATTATAGGGGTCAAGGAGATCTTTTTTGTACTGTTCTTCTGTGTATTCTTGCCATCTCTTCTTAATATCTTCTTGAGGGTTGGACTACAAAGGCTGGGAGCTGAAAAACTGGTGCTTTCAAATTGCGGTGCTAGAGAAGACTTTTGAGAGTTCCTTGGACAGCAAGGAGATCAAACCAGTCAATCCTAAAGGAAATCAACCCTGAATATTCATTGGAAGGACTGATGCTGAAGCTGAAGCTCCAATAATTTGGCCACCTGATATGAAGAGCCTACTCATTGGAAAAGACCTGAAGCTGGGAAAGACAGAGGACAGGAGGAGAAGGGGGTGACAGCGATGGTTGGATGGCATCACCAATTCAATGGATGTGAGTTTGAGCAAACTCTGGGAGATGCTGAAGGACGGGGAAGCCTGGTGTGCTGCAGGTCATGGGGTTGCAAAGAGTTGGACGTGACTTAGGGACTGAGCAACAACAACAACACATATATATAATATATAGTTTGAAAAGATGCAGACAATCTGGATATTATATAGAACATAACACTGCCCCACTAAATAAATGACATCATGGTAATTGGATCAGAAAACAGGGAAGTTGCTAACAAATTGGAGCTTTAGCAAGACACATTCAATCCTGAAGATTGGAGATAAACACTACAAAGATACAGGGATCCCTTCACATCAGTGTCAGTTTTAGGTTCAGGGATCTAAGAGAGCAATTAGAAAGTTATGGCTGCATAGAATATCCCTATAACCAGCTGACAGAGGTGGAGAAGGCCTGAATATGGTTTACAAGTGGGTCAGCTCACTGTGTAAGAGCAGGTCAAAAATGAACAATGACTACACCGTAGCTCAATAATGGTTGCTTTGTAAGAGAGTCCTTAGTTTTAAGCTTTCTCTAAAGATAATCTTGGCTGAAGAAAACTGTTTCACCAAAGAAAATGCTTCTTTCCAGGACAGCCTACATCCAGTCAGCAGCAGTGTCAACCATACTCCTTGACATTCGAGCTTCCAAATTCCCAGTAGGATCAGCTGGGACCTTCAATGGGACTTCATCACAACAAAACTTCTCCCTCTATCCAACCAGATACTGATCCCAAGAGCACCCCCAGGGGACTTCCCTGGCGGCCCAGTGGGTAAGACTCTGTCCTTCCATTGCAGGGGTGCCAGTTTCATCCCTGGTCAGGGAACTAGGATTCTGCATGTTTTGTGGTGAGGCCAAAAGAAAAAAAAAAAACTATCCCAAGAATGTGCATGCCCAGTCACTCAGTAGTGTCCATCTCTTTCAACTCAATGGACTATAAGGCACAAGGCTCCTCTGTCCATGAAATTTTTCAGGCAAGAACACTGGAATGGTTTACCATTTCCACTTCCAAGGCATCTTCCCAACTCAGGGATTGAACTGTCATCTCCTCCACTGGCAGTCAGATTCTTTACCTGTGTACCACCTGGGAAGCCCAACCGAAGAGCAAGACCTAATAAACATTCTGCATACTAATCTCCATCTCAAAGTCAGCTTCCTAGAGAACCCATTCCTTATACAGCAAACACACACACACACACACACACACACACACACACACACACACACAATGTTCTATGACCTCGACTACCCACAGTTGAGGAAACTATCGGCTTCCCTGGAGGCTCAGAAAGTGAAGAATCTGCCTGCAACACAGAAGACCTGGGTTTATCTCCTGGGCCAGGAAGATCTCTCGAGAAGGACATGGAAATCCACTCCAGCACTCTTGCCTGGAGAATCCCACGGACGTAGTAGCCTGGCCGGCTACAGTCCTTGGGGTCCCAAAGAGCCAGACATGACTGAGTGACTAACACTTTCACTTTCAAAGTATGTCCTGGAAACTTCATGATAAGCTTAAAAGGCTCTGAAAATAGCCTCTGCAAGAGTCCCCTGCCCCCTTGAGGGTAGCTGCCCTCAGTTTTGCTAGCACTGTGATTTCTGTACCTAGAGAAGCCACAGAGCAAACACTCTAAAGGGAGTAGGTTGTAATAAGCACATCATAGCTCCCTCAACAGTGGAGGTGACCCAGAGGAGGTCAGGAGAGCCGAGTTCAAGCCTCTAAGAAGCTAGCAGACAGGTTTCCCCAGCCAAGAGAGTTTCTGCCACAGCATGTCTTGGCAGTTCTGACTTCTACAATGGGAAAGAAAGAAAAATAGAAAAGTACTGAGACAGGGGTTGAGAAAGAAGCAGAGATGTGAAGCAGTATCACGAAAATGCTTGACCCCTTTAAAACATAGAGTAGGAGGAGCAGAGATGGTGGAGGAATAGGGCGGGGAGACCACTTTCTCCCCTACAAATTCATCGAAAGAACATTTGAACGCTGAGCAGACTTCACAAAACAACTTCTGACTGCTAGCAGAAGACATCAGACGCCCAGGAAAGCAGCCCATCATCTTCAAAAGAAGGTAGGACAAAATATAAAAGATAAAAAGAGAGACAAAAGAGCTAGGGATGGACACCCATCCCAGGAAGGGAGTCATAATAGAGGAAGTTTCCAAACACCAGGAAACCGTCTCACTGGCGGGTCTGGGGGAAGTTTTCGAATCTCAGAGGGCAACCTAAGTGGGAGGAAAAATAAATAAAACCCACAGATTACATGCCTAAAAGCAACTCCCAGCAGAAAAGTACCCCAGATGCCCACATCCACCACCAGCAAGTGGGGGCAGAACGGAGAGGAGAAGGTGGCATTGCTTAGGGTAAGGACCAGGCCTGAATGCCCTGAGGACAATCGAGGGAGCAAACGTGAGATAGCAACTTAAACTGTGAGATCGCAAGAGGGAGAGAAAATTAACCGGCCTGAACACACTGCCCGCCATTCACAGAACAAACGGACTGAGCAATTCCAGAGAAGAGCTAGCTGGTGGCGGACCGGCCCATCCCCCGCCGGAGGCAGGAGGCAGGGGGGAGGGGAAAGGGGCAAACTCGGCCCCAGAGACAGCACCCCTACCAAACTGCAAACAAGCCTCCAGTTTCTAACCAAAGACTTCCAGAGATTCTGGATGGTCGACATCCGCCGGGAGGGTCACGGCTAGAGGCCAGCTCCCAAGAATAGACAATAGACACAAGGCTCACGCACTGGACTGGCGCTCGCGGAACCTGAGGCTGGGACTGCGGAGGGGATAAGGCACACTGCACCTGTGGAGAGTGTGCCTGTCAAGCTCCAGGCTGCCTGAGCTGCTCGGGCAGGGAAGGCACAAAACGCAGTCTGCAGTTTTGTGGAATACCCGAAAACTGGAACTGCACGCAACTCAGGGCCTGCTCCATATAGAGCAGCCGGGAGCCTATGCAGTGTAGACGGGGAAAGCACAAACCTGTGAGCGGGGGCAAACCCAGTGCGGCTGGAACACTGTGAGTGCTCCCCACACACGCCAGCCAGCGATATCTGCCTGCAGTGCCCCTCCCACCCTGCAGCGCGACTGAACAAGTGAACCTGAACAAGAGACCACCTCCACCCGCCTGTGTCAGGGCAGAAATTAGACACTGAAGAGACCGGCAAACAGAAGCCAAATAAACAAAGGGAACCGCTTCAGAAGTGACCCGTTTAAAATCCCTGTAGGTAACACCGACTACACCGGAAGGGGCCTATAGATATCGAGAAGTGTAAGCTGGAAGGAGGAGCTTTCTGAAACTGAACCAAACCCACGCTGACCGCAACAGCTCCAGAGAAATTCCTAGATATATTTTTACTTTTTTTTTTAATGAAAAAAATTTGTTTTTTCTTTTCTTTTCTTTTTTTATTTTTTCTCTTTTATTTTCCTTTAAAATTCCCTATTACTCCCACATTACTCCTTAACTTTCATTTTCATTTTCATATATTTTTACTATTTTTTTTAATTAGGAAAAAATTTTTTTTCTTGTTTTATTTTTTTCCCTTATTTTCTTTTAAAGTCCTCTATTACTCCTCTATTACTCCTTAATTTTCATTTTCATTTCACTATAACCTTGCAAAAAAAAAAAAGAAGCCCTATTTTTAAATGGAACTTCATATATATTTCTAAAATTTGTGTGTTTTTGTTTTTAATATTGTATTTTTAAGAGTCTAACCTCTACTCTAGATTTTTAATCTTTGTTTTTCAGTTTTTTATATCAATTTTGGACATTTAAGAATCCAATATTCAGTACCCATTTTTACTCAGGACTGTGTTGATTACTCTCTCCCACTTTTGACTCTCCGTTTTCTACCTCAGAACACCTCTATTTCCTCCCTCCCCCTTCTCTTCCCAATCCAATTATGTGAATCTCTGTGGGTGTCTGGGCTACAGAGAACACTTTGGGAATAGAGAAATGTGTAGCTCTGTCTCTCTCCTCTTGAGTCCCCCCTTTGCTCCTCCTGCTTGTCTCTATCTCCCTCCTCCCTCTCCTCCTCTTCATGTAACTCTGTGAACCTCTCTGGGTGTCCCTCACGGTGGAGAATCTTTTCACCATTAACCTAAAAGTTTTATTATCAGTGCTGTATAGTTGGAGAAGTCTTGAGACTACTTGAAAAATAAAACTGAAATTCAGAGGCAGGAGACATAAACCCCAAACCTGAGAACACCGGAGAACTCCTGACTACAGGGAACATTAAGTAATAAGAGACCATCCAAAAGCCTCCATACCTACACTGAAACCAACCACCACCCAAGAGCCAATAAGTTCCAGAGCAAGACATATCACACAAATTCTCCAGCAACGCAGGAACATAGCCCTGAGCATCAACATACAAGCTGCCCAAAGTCACACCTAACACGTAGACACATTTCAAAAGACATTACTGGACACTCCATCGCACTCCAGAGAAGAGAAATCCAGTTCCAAGCACCAGAACACCGACACAGCTTCCCTAACCAGAAAACCTTGACAAGCCAATCATCCAACCCCACCCACTGGGTGAAACCTCCACAATAAAAAGGAATCACAGACCACCAGAATACAAAAAGCCCACTCCAGACACAGCAATCTAAACAAGATGAAAAGGCAGAGAAATACCCAACAGGTAAAGGAACATGAAAAATGCCCACCAAGTCAAACAAAAGAGGAGGAGATAGGGAATCTACCTGAAAAAGAATTTAGAATAATGATAATAAAAATGATCCAAAATCTTGAAAACAAAATGGAGTTACAGATAAATAGCCAGGAGACAAAGATTGAGAAGATGCAAGCAATGTTTAATAAAGACCTAGAAGAAATAAAAAAGAGTCAATTAAAAATGAATAATGCAATAAATGAGATCAAAAACACTCTGGAGGAACCAAGAGTAGAATAACGGAGACAGAAGATAAGGTAAGTGAGGTAGAAGATAAAATGGTGGAAATAAATGAAACGGAGAGGAAAAAAGAAAAAAGAATCAAAAGAAATGAGGACAACCTCAGGGACCTCTGGGACAATGTGAAACACCCCAACATTCGAATCATAGGAGTCCCAGAAGAAGAAGACAAAAAGAAAGGCCATGAGAAAATCCTCGAGGAGATAATAGCTGAAAACTTCCCTAAAATGGGAAAGGAAATAGTTACACAGGTCCAAGAAACCCAGAGAGTCCCAAACAGGATAAACCCAAGGCAAAACACCCCAAGACACATATTAATCAAATTAACAAAGATCAAACACAAAGAACAAATATTAAAAGCAGCAAGGGAGAAACAACAAATAACACACAAAGGGATTCCCATAAGGATAACAGCTGGTCTATCAATAGAAACCCTTAAGGCCAGAAGGGAATGGCAGGACATAAAGTAATGAAAGAGAATAACCTTTAAGCCAGATTACTGTACCCAGCAAGGATCTCATTCAGATATGAAGGAGAATTCAAAAGCTTTACAGACAAGCAGAAGCTGAGAGAATTCAGCACCACCAAACCAGCTTTTCAACAAATGCTAAAGGATCTTCTCTAGATAGGAAACACAGAAAGGTTGTATGAACGTGAACCCAAAACAACAAAGTAAATGGCAACGGGACCATACCTATCAATAATTACCTTAAATGTAAAAGGGTTGAATGTCCGAACCAAAAGACAAAGACTGGCTGAATGGATACAAAAACAAGACCCCTATATATGCTGTCTGCAAGAGACCCACCTCAAAACAAGGGACAAATACAGACTAAAAGTGAAGGGCTGGAAAAAATATTTCATGCAAACGGAGACCAAAAGAAAGCAGGAGTTGCAATACTCATATCAGATAAAATAGACTTTCAAATAAAGGCTATGAAAAGAGACAAAGAAAGACACTACATAATGATCAAAGGATCAATCCAAGAGAAGATATAACAATTACAAATATGTATGCGCCCAACATAGGAGCACCACAATATGTAAGGCAAACGCTAACGAGTATGAAAGAGGAAATTAATAGTAACACAATAAGAGTGGGAGACTTTATGATAACGGTGGGAGGCCAATCCGTCAATTTCCTTTTAGATACTGGGGCAACTTACTCTGTGCTTACTGAAGCCCCTGGCCCACTTTCTTCCCGATCCGCTTCCGTAATGGGACTGTCTGGAGGAGCCAAAAGGTATTACTTCAGTTATTCTCTATGATGCAACTGGGATTCTGTGCTATTTTCACACGAGTTTCTTATCATGCCAGAATCACCCTCACCCCTTTTGGGGAGGGATATACTGAGCAATGTCCATGCCTCTGTTTTCATGAATATGGAGCCTTCCCTTTCTCTCCCTTTAGTTGAACTAAATGTGAATCCTAGAGTATGGGCTGATAGAAAATCTGTGGGTCGAGCACAAAATGCTATTCCTGTAGCTGTCAAGCTCAAAGACCCACACTTATTCCCACATAAGAAGCAGTATCCACTGAAACCTGAGGTTAAGGAAGGGTTAAAACCCATCATTGAGAATTTAAAGGAGCAGGGACTGTTAGTTCCCTGTAACAGTCCATGCAACACTCCTATTTTGGCTATAAAGAAATCAAATGATAAATGGAGATTAGTTCAAGATTTATGAATAATAAATGAGGCTGTGGTTCCTTTCAAAAAAAAAAAGAGTGGGAGACTTTAATACCCCACTCACAACTATGGATAGATCAACTAAACAGAAAATTAACAAGGAAACACAAACTTTAAATGACACAATGGACCAGCTAGACCTAATTGATATCTATAGGACATTTCACCCCAAAACAATCAACTTCACCTTTTTCTCAATTGCACATGGAACCTTCTCCAGAATAGATCACATCCTGGGCCATAAATCTAGTCTTGGAAAATTCAAAAAAACTGAAATCATTCCAGTCATCTTTTCTGATCACAGCGCAGTAAGATTAGATCTCAATTACAGGAAAACAATTATTAAAAATTCCAACATATGGAGGCTAAATAACATGCTTCTGAATAACCAACAAATCAGGAGAAATCAAAAAAGAAATCAAAATATGCATAGAAACGGATGAAAATGAAAACATAACAACCCAAAACCTATGGGACACTGTAAAAGCAGTGCTAAGGGGAAGGTTCATAGCATTACAGGCTTACCTCAAGAAACAGGAAAAAAGTCTAATAAATTACCTAATTCTACACCTGAAGGAATTAGAGAAGGAAGAAATGAAGAACCCCAGGGTTAGCAGAAGGAAAGAAATCTTAAAAATTAGGGCAGAAATAAATGCAAAAGAAACTAAAGAGACCATAGCAAAAATCAACAAAGCTAAAAGCTGGTTTTTTGAAAAAATAAACAAAATTGACAAATCATTAGCAAGACTCATTAAGAAGCAAAGAGAGAAGAACCAAATTAACAAAATTAGAAATGAAAATGGAGAGATCACAACAGACAACACTGAAATACAAAGGATCATAAGAAACTACTACCAGCAGCTCTATGCCAATAAAATGGACAACTTGGAAGAAATGGACAAATTGTTAGAAAAGTATAACTTTACAAAACTGAACCAGGAAGAAATAGAAGATCTTAACAGACCCATCACAAGCAAGGAAATGGAAACTGTAATCAGAAATCTTCCAGCAAACAAAAGCCCAGGACCAGATGGCTTCACAGCTGAATTCTACCAAAAATTTAGAGAAGAGCTAACACTTATCTTACTCAAACTCTTCCAGAAAATTGCAGAAGAAGGTAAACTTCCAAACTCATTCTATGAGGCCACCATCACCCTAATTCCAAAACCAGACAAAGATGCCACAAAAAAAGAAAACTACAGGCCAATATCACTGATGAACATAGATGCAAAAATCCTTAACAAAATTCTAGCAAACAGAATCCAACAACATATTAAAAAAAAATCATACATTGTGACCAAGTGGGCTTTATCCCAGGAATGCAAGGATTCTTTAATATCTGCAAATCAATCAATGTGATACACCACATTAACAATTTGAAAGATAAAAGCCATATGATTATCTCAATAGATGCAGAAAAAAGCCTTTGGCAAAATTCAACACCCATTTATGATTAAAACTCTCCAGAAAGCAGGAATAGAAGGAACATACCTCAACATAATAAGAGCTATGTATGATAAACCCACAGCAAACATTACCCTCAATGGTGAAAAATTGAAAGCATTTCCCCTAAAATCAGGAACAAGACAAGGGTGCCCACTCTCACTACTACTATTCAACATAGTTTTGGAAGTTTTGGCCATAGCAATCAAAGTAGAAAAAGAAGTAAAAGGAATCCAGATAGGAAAAGAAGAAGTGAAACTCTCGCTGTTTGCAGATGACATGATCCTCTACATAGAAAACCCTAAAGGCTCTACCAGAAAATTACTAGAGCTAATCAATGAATATAGTAAAGTTGCAGGATATAAAATTAACACACAAAAATCCCTTGCATTCCTAGATGCTAACAATGAGAAAACAGAAAGAGCAATTAAGGAAACAATACCATTCACCATTACAACAAAAAGAATAAAATACTTAGGAGTATATCTACCTAAAGAAACAGAAGACCTATACATAGAAAACTATAAAACACTGATGAAAGAAATCAAAGAGGACACAAACAGATGGAGAAATATACCGTGTTCATGGATTGGAAGAATCAATATTGTCAAAATGACTATACTACTCAAAGCAATCTATAGATTCAATGCAATCCCTATCAAGCTACCAACAGTATTTTTCTCAGAACTAGAACAAATAATTTCACAATTTGTATGGAAAAACAAAAAACCTTGAATAGCCAAAGTAATCTTGAGAAAGAAGAATGGAACAGGAGGAATCAACCTGCCTGACTTCACACTATACTACAAAGCAACAGTTATCAAGACAGTATGGTACTGGCACAAAGACAGAAACATAGATCAATGGAACAGAATAGAAAGCCCAGGGATAAATCCACAAACCTATGAACACCTTATCTTAGACAAAGGAGGCAAGGATATACAATGGAAAAAAGACAACCTCTTTCACAAGTGGTGCTGGGAAAACTGGTCAACCACTTGTAAAAGAATGAAACTAGAACACTTTCTAACACCATACACAAAAATAAACTCAAAATGGATTAAAGATCTAAATGTAAGACCAGAAACTATAAAACTCCTAGAGGAAAACATAGGCAAAACACTCTCCGACATAAATCACAGCAGGATCCTCTATGACCCATCTCCCAAAATATTGGGAATAAAAGCAAAAATAAACAAATGGGACCTAATTAAACTTAAAAGCTTTTGCACAACAAAGGAAACTATAAGTAAGGTGAAAAGACAGCCCTCAGATTGAGAGAAAATAGTACCAAACGATGCAACAGACAAAGGATTAATCTCAAAAATATACAAGCAACTCCTGAAGCTCAATTCCAGAAAAATAAATGACCCAATCAAAAAATGGGCTAAGGAACTAAACAGACATTTCTCCAAAGAAGACATACAGATGGCTAACAAACACATGAAAAGATGCCCAACATCACTCATTATGAGAGAAATGCAAATCAAAACCACAATGAGGGACCATTACACGCCAGTCAGGATGGCTGCTATCCAAAAGTCTACAAGCAATAAATGCTGGAGAGGGTGTGGAGAAAAGGGAACCCTCTTACACTGTTGGTGGGAATGCAAACTAGTACAGCCACTATGGAGAACAATGTGGAGATTCCTTAAAAAACTGGAAATAGAACTGCCATATGACCCAGCAATCCCACTTCTGGGCATACACACCAAGGAAACCAGATCTGAAAGAGACACATGCACTCCAATGTTCATCGCAGCACTGTTTATAATAGCCAGGACATGGAAGCAACCTAGATGCCCATCAGCAGACGAATGGATAAGGAAGCTGTAGTTCATATACACCATGGAATATTACTCAGCCATTAAAAAGAATTCTTTTGAATCAGTTCTAAATGAGATGGATGAAACTGGAGCCCATTATACAGAGTGAAGTAAGCCAGAAAGATAAAGACCAATACAGTATACTAACGCATATATATGGAATTTAGAAAGATGGTAACGATAACCCTATATGCAAAACAGAAAAAGAGACACAGATGTAGAGAACAGTCTTTTGGACTCTGTGGGAGCAGGCGAGGGTGGAATGTTTCGAGAGAACAGCATCGAAACATGTATACTATCACGGGTGAAACAGATCACCAGCCCAGGTTGGATGCATGAGACAAGTGCTCGGGCCTGGTGCACTGGGAAGACCCAGAGGAATCGGGTGGAGAGGGAGGTGGGAGGGGAGATCCGGATGGTGAATACATTAAATCCATGGCTGATTCATGTCAATGTATGACAAAAACCACTACAATATTGTAAAGTAATTAGCCTCCAACTAATAAAAATAAATGGAAATAAAAGAACAAATGGCTTTTATCTGTAAAATATACTTCCAAAGAGTTTTGTGTTCGTTTTCTCCAGGGGTTTTACTGTTTGGGCACATTTTTCTATTAATTTCTGCCTTTGGGAATTACCAGACCATGCAGGTACTATTTATCATGTATTCCCAAATTCATACATGGCACATCATTGTTATTATTCTAAATAAAAAAGTATCTTAAAAAAAAAACAAACCCAGAGTAATCTGCTCTTTGTCCCTCCTCTCAACTCTTCCTGCTCATCACTGGCTAGAAGGTCAAAAAGATTATCTTTCTGATATGTGAACCTAACCAATTTGGTACAGGATGAAGAACAGATTTAAAAAAAAAAAAAAAAAAAAAAAAAAACAAGGAAAGATGAGAAGATATCTGGATACGAAAAGTGAACATCAGTAGACTGGCTGCCCACCTAACCATCCACCTCAATCAGGTACTTATTTCAGCCTCAAAATTCAGTTTTTGAATTTGATTCCATTCCAAAAAAATCACATGGGCACTGTATAAAGCAGAGTTTAGCCTAACATGTAAGACTAACTTTGTATGTTTTGATCACCCTATTTGACCACTGGGCCAAGGTATGTTGTTATCCCATGGTTCCTGAGAAGCAGGTCCCTAATAAGTGAATAGTGGGAACTTGGTAGAAAATAAAAATATTTCCACTCCCAGACTCATCCCAGGCTTTCAGAATAATGCCCTCAGATTTGCACTTTCAAAAATTCCTTCCATTTTTTAAAGTACTCAGCATCGATGAGCACAGGAAATTCAACCTTACTTGACCACTTTGAATCTTCTTCATCTCACACTCCCTAGGCATTCCCTTCATGAATAACTTTTTTGAGGATGTATGTTGTACAAGCTGCTCTTATACATGCTATTTTATTATCTCTTTAGAATTCCTTAGATCACTCAGTGAGCAAGAAATGAAGGTCTGGCACAAACCCTCACCTTCTGCTTCCAAATTCAGTGCACTTTCTACTAAACCCTCAATCCCATATACTTTTGATGTTCCCAAAAAAGAACAAATTTTCCCTTATTGTTGCCAATGAATCCTGCCTATTAGAATTTTCAAATTATACAATCTGTTCAACACAGAAAATACATTTTCCATTGTACATAACAAAGGTCTGTTCTTAATGTGACATTAAACACATTTAAAGAAAACAATGTGTGTGTGTGTCAAAATAGAAAATAAACAAATGGGGAAAATAGGTCCTAAGAGTGATTGTTTCAGATACATACTTTTATAGCTTTACAAAAATATGACAAGATGGCAGAGTGATTAAATCTTGAGACTTAGAGTTAGTTTAACTGAGTTTGAATGACCTATTACTTTTCCTCTACATCTGTTTCCTCATCAGAAAAATATAAGAATAACAGTCTATGCCTGACAAGGTTATCATGAGAATTAAAGTACAACCTATACAAATAAGTGCTTAATTACAGTTCACTCTCAAATTATTCAAAGCATAGGAAAAAGTACAACCTAAAAAAGTGTTGCAAACTGATAACCAAGTTAATTTGACCATTAGAGTATTTGACTGTGAAGACTAGAGTAATTTTAATTAGATTCATTAATTTTGAGAACATGTAGAAATACTTGATGGGGAAAAAGTCATTGGCAATGATGATAATGTGGAGAAGAAACAGTGGTATCAAATGTTTACTCTGTCCTGGAACTGTTCTAAGTGCTTAACCACCAGCCTTTATGAAAACCTCATGAAAATCTTATAAATATTGTTCTGTGTGCTCAGAAGCTCAGTCATACTGGACTTTTTGCAACCCCATGGACTGTAGCCTGCCAGTATCCTCTGTCCATGGGAGTCTCCTGGCAAGAATATTGGAGTGTGGTGCCATTTCCTTCTTCCAGGGGACCTTCCCAAACCAGGGATTAAAACTATGTCTCCTATGTCTCCTGCAGTGCAGGTGGATTCTTTACCATCTGAGCCACTAGGAAAGCCCTTTCAAGGATATATACACAGGTAAATAAGCAAATGGATGATGGCATTGAAGGATGTGCTTGCTTAACAGTTGGGTAACAAAGATCTGGGAACATGATAAAGTTTAAGGAGCTAGAGGGAAAATTAAGTAACAAATTAAAATTTAAAATAAAGATTTTCATGGAGTGGTAGTATAATTTGATATTCACAAAGGATTATTGCCTTCTAAATAAGTGCTTCTGAAGGTATAACAAGCACAACAGTAAAATTTTGTTGACTTAGGTTTATCATTCCTTTGATTTCTCTGTTGATTACTTTATCAAGTCCCCTTTTTGGAAAGGTAGTTCAAAGACACATTTGAACATGCCACCACTGAAAATTTGTTTTTATATACAGAGAAAAATAAAATCACTTTATCTGAAATAAATAAATTTGCCACCTTATTTCTATTGGTCTCTATATGTTTGTGCTATGCCATGTTGTGCTAAGTCACTTCATTCGTGTCCGACTCTTTGAGACCATATGGACCATAGCCTGAAAGTCTCCTCTGTCCAGGCAAGAATACTGGAATGGATTGCATGCCCTTCTCCATGGTATCTTCCCAACTGAGGGATCAAACCCAAGTCTTGAACCCAGGTCTCTTAGTCTTCTGCATTGGCAGATGGGTTCTGTACCACTAGAGCCACCTGTGAAGCCCTCTCTATACCCTTACGTGGCTTTATTTTTCTTTATAAAATGCAGAACTAGTTGATGATAGATAGATAGATCCATAGATAGATAGATCCTCTATTACAATGCAAAATCCACAAACAGTTCTGACTATGTCATATTCACAATTGTTTCCCCACTCCCAGAATATTTTTCACAGAATAGGTGCTCAGTAAACAATTATTTCTAGATTTAAAATTAAACTGACTAAAGAAGATTCCTGGGCCTCCCTGGTGGCTCAGAGGTAAAGCATCTGCCTGTAGATGCAGGAGACCTGGGTTCTATCCCTGGGCTGGGAAGATCCCCTAGAAGGAAATGGCAACCCACTCCGGTACTCTTGCCTGGAAAATCCCATGGAAAGAGAAAACTGGTAAGCTACAGTCCATGGGGGTCCCAAAGAGTCGGACACGACTGAGCAACCTCCCTTTCACTTTTCATTTTTAAAGAAGATTCAACTCTGGTCTTCCTCAAAAGTTCTGCTATCAGTACCAGAAGCATTTGAAGTCTTAGAGTTGAGAAGGAAGGGCAAGTTCAAGGACCACAAAGGGGGCAAGGTACCTATGTGGTAACTAGTCACAAACCTATAGGTAGAAAGTGAAGGTAAGAAGAAGCACAAAGTTGTTGGCTTGTTGATGGTTTCAGTCATGGAGATGTGTGTTACACTGTAGGAATCTTCTCTATTTTAGTTGGCTCTATGATCATGGAAAGACTCAACCAAACCAGTAGGGTCTCTGAGTTCATCCTCTTGGGACTCTCCTCCCAGCCTGAGGACCAGAAGCCACTCTTCATCCTCTTCTTCATCATATACCTGGTCACAATAACAGGGAACATGCTCACCATCCTTGCCATCCACTCTGACCCCCATCTGCATACCCCCATGTATTTCTTCTTGAGTGTCCTGTCTTTCACTGACATTTGGTATACAACAACCATTGTTCCCAAGATGCTAATTGACTTCCTGTCAGAGAAGAAGACCATCTCCTATGCTGGGTGTCTGACTCAAATGTATTTTATATATGTTTTGGCTAACATTGACAGCTGTCTTCTTGTAGTCATGGCCTATGACCGTTATGTGGCCATCTGTGACCCCTTCCACTATGTCACCATCATGAGCCGCTGCCGTTGTGTCCTGCTGGTGGCCTTCTCCTGCTCATTGCCTCACCTCCACTCCCTTCTACACATACTTTTGCTGAATCAGCTCACCTTCTGCAACTCCAATGTTGTCCACCACTTCCTCTGCGATATCAACCCTCTGCTGAAATTGTCCTGCTCCTCCATATTTGTCAATGATCTCACAATAAAGACAGAAGGACTGGTTGTTGTGGTGACCCCCTTCCTATGCATTGTTTTCTCTTATGTGCAAATCTTCATTTCAGTTCTCAGGATCCCCTCAGCTGCAGGGAAACGCAAAGCCTTCTCCACCTGTGGCTCCCACTTGACCGTGGTAATCCTGTTTTATGGAAGCATCTTCTATGTCTATTTACAGCCCTTATCCAGGTACACCGTTCAGGACCGAGTGGCTACAATTGTCTACACGGTTCTGTCCTCCATGCTCAACCCTTTCATCTACAGTTTGAGAAACAAAGACATGAAGAGGGGCCTGGGGAAGCTGCTGGGCAGGAGGATATCCTAGCCAGAAGCTTTTTGGACATGTTCATGGGTGTTTCTGCTAGTTTCTGATATACACAACAAACTCTTGTAAGTCAGCAGGTGTAACTCACATGTTTCATGGATGTTTGATTGTGCTCACTTCTTTACATGTGTAACTATCAACTACTGAGACTCTATTATGATTAGTAATGGGCTCCAGGTCTACTAAAATCCTGATTCCAGTTTTCATATATCTACATCTCTCTTCCTACTGAAAGGTTGCACATGCTACAAGCCATGTGCGATGCTGGGACTCATGCCTCTGGAGGAGAGAATTCAAACTGGGGCCAGAGATGAGACTTATTACTAGAAGCTTTTGTGTAATAAACTTTTATTAATGTATGAAAGAGATAGGTAAAGCTTCTGACATAGACATCAGAAGGAGACAGAAAGAGTGCCCCCTTGTTAGTTTTTAGCAAAGGGTTATACACCTATTAACAAGCTGCTAATTAGAGAGAGGAAACACTTCAAAACTGAGAGAGTCACACCAGGCCCCTCACCCACAACATGCATTTTAAGATAGCATTGGCACACGGTGAGTCATCCCCAGCCATAAAACAATTGACATGAATCTTGAAGAAAGGCAGATTTATAAGAAAATACATAGTTTATTAACAAGCTAAGGAAAGACATTTACATGAGAAAAATGCATTGGTTAGCTCAAGGTTTGAGATAAAGTTAAGTTCAGGTGGAACCAGTTGTCGCCATGGCAACACAGAATTAAAAGAAATTTCTTTAATTTTGTGTAGAGAAGGAAAAGAAATGTCTGCCACTTGCAGTTTGTTTCCTCCTGCCTCTTGGGGACCTCTGGTTTTCCTCAGTTCAGTTCAGTCACTGAGTCGTGTCTGACTCTGTGACCCCATGGACTGCAGCAAGCCAGGCCTCCCTGTCCATTATCAACTCCTGGAGTTTGCTCAAACTCATATACACTGAGTTGGTGATGCCATCCAATCATCTCATCCTGTCATCCCCTTCTCCTCCCACCTTCAATATTTCCAAGCATCAGAGTCTTTTCAAATGAGTTGGTTCTTCCCATCAGGTGGCCAAAGTATTGGAGATTCAGCTTTAGCATCAGTCCTTCCAGTGAATGTTCAGAACTGATTTCCTTTAAATTAACTGGTTGGATCTCCTTGCAGTCCAAGGGGCTCTCAAGAGTCTTCTCCAACACCACAGTTCAAAAGCATCAATTCTTCAGTGTTCAGCTTTCTTTATAGTCCAACTCTCACATTCACACATGACTACTGGAAAAATCATAGCTTTGACTACATGGACCTTTGTTGGCTAAGTAATGTCTCTGTTTTTTAATATGCTGTCTAGGTTGGTCATAACTTTTCTTCCAAGGAGCAAGCATCTTTTAATTTCATGGCTGCAGTCACCATCTACAGTGATTTTGGAGCCCCCCAAAAATAAATTCTGTCACTGTTTCCATTGTTTTCCCATCTATTTTCCATGAAGTGTTGGGACCAGATGCTATGATCTTAGTTTTCTGAATGTTGAGTTTTAAGCCAACTTTTTCACACTCCCTACCAAGGCTTGACACTCTTACTACCTTTCTCTTCTCCAGGAACCCACAGCTTTATTCATTTGCTCTAAGTGCTGTTGAAACCTTTGCCTTCCCAAAAAATTTCCTGAAACTGATTTATATCTGACCAGTGACTTTTGATTCCCTTAATATCCTTCAGTTTTCAGTGTAATTTCTGTGATAAACTAGTTTTTTGAAAGTCATTGCAGTGATTCAGAAAGAGAGAAGGAGAGAGACAGAGACAAGATTGAGACTCTTATAAAACTGAAACTTCCACCAAGTGAGCAATATGTCTAGTGCAACAGCTATACAGAGATTGTGCCTCTTCCTTCTTCCATATTTTTGACAGCAGAATGTTCTGGGTTCTGTAGTCAGCAAAAGCCTAACTCTTAGGTCCACTTAGCCAAATGCCCTAGTAGTTCAGCACTCAACTGCCTTGATAATCAGGCCAGGGTGCATGGGGCTGAGTTGCCTCTGGGCCTTTACTCTGGTCATCTGGTATTTGTGCCTCAAGGCACTGGTGTATTCCTTCTCTTAGCTTCAGTTTCCCCTTAGAGATTCCCTTATTGCCACCATCATAACCATCCAGCTCTGCCTGTGTCCAAGGAAAGAGTTGTTGTATGAACTTAGAATTAATTATTCTAAGGAAAGTATTAAAACTCATAAATGAATGTTAAATGCAGGCAAAACCAGGAGCTTCTTGAACCACACAGAGACATACTGGGGTGCTCTGGGAGGTAGAGTCATCTAGGCAGGGACTTTGTTCTGTTTGCTTTTGTTTCTTCCTTCATTCTCTATTATTACTCAGTGATTTTAGACTTTATTTTTTTATCTGAATATTTTATCATTTATTATTCTCCTACATTCTTCCTGGAGCTATTATTCAGTAGGTCTCATGTGGGCCTGTGAATCTGCATTTTAAGGAGCACCTCCTAGAAAGACTAATCTGGACTTTATGTGGGAGACTGCATAACTGAAAATTTCTGACCACTCCCTATCTCCTGCTGTTTGTATTTCTGGACTCATGCTTTCAGTAATCCTATAATCTACATGTATATAGACACTCACTGATTGCAGCATTTTTCATAATAGGAAAACTTAGAAAAATTAGAAATAATCTAAAAGCCTATCAATAGAGAAATAGATAAAGAGGGTTCAATTTTTTCCATAGAAAGAAATGACATATAGTAGGTACAAATAAGGAGGTATATCTCTAGCATTGACTTGAAAAGGCATTATGAATATACACCAAAATGTTTATAAGTAAACTTATTATGCTAAAAAAAAAATAAAATAAAAGTATATATGTGTGTGTGTGTGTGTGTGTGTGTGTGTGTGTCTGTGTGTGTGTATGTGTGTATGAGGGTACATTTTTGTGTATCTGGTGAAATTATATACCAAGTAAGAAAACACATACCCTTATACTCACACAGTTCAGTTCAGTCACTCAGTCATGTCCAACTCTTTGCGACCCCATGGACTACAGCACACCAGTCCTGTCCATCAACAACTCCCAGAATTTACTGAACTCATGTCTATTGAGTCGGTGATGCCATCTAACCATCTCATCCTCTGTCATCCCCTTCTCCTCCTGCCTTCAATCTTTCCCAGCATCAGGGTCTTTTCAAATGAGTCATTCTTCACATCAGGTGGCCAAAGAATTGGAGTTTCAGCTTCAACATCAGTCCTTCCAATGAATATTCATGACTGACTTCCTTTAGGATGGACTGGTTGGGTGTCCTTGCAGTCCAAGGGGCTCTCAAGAGTCTTCTCCAACACCACAGTTCAAAATCATCAACTCTTTGGTGCTCAGCTTTCTTCATAGTCCAACTCTCACATCCATGCATGACTACTGGAAAAACCATAGCCTTGACTAGATGCATCTTTGTTGGCAAACTAATGTCTCTGCTTTTTAATATGCTAAGTTGGTCATAACTTTCCTTCCAAGGAGTAAGTGTCTTTTAATTTCATGGTTGTGGTCACCATCTGCAGTGATTTTGGAGCCCAAAAAAATAAAGCCAGTCACGGTTTTGGCTGTTTCCCCATCTATTTGCCATGAAGTGATGGGACTGGGTGCCATGACCTTAGTTTTCTGAATGTTGAGCTTTAAACCAACTTTTTCACTCTCCTCTTTCACTTTTATCAAGAGGCTCTTTGGTTCCTCTTCACTTTCTGCCATAAGGGTGGTATCATCTGCATATCTGAGGTTATCGATATTTCTCCCGGAAATCTTGATTCCAGCTTGTGCTTCATCCAGCCCAGCGTTTCTCACGGTATACTCTGCATATAAATTAAATAATCAGGGTGACAATATACAGCCTTGATGTTCTCCTTTTTCTTATTTGGAAGCAGTCTGTTGTTCCATGTCCAGTTCTAACTGTTACTTCCTGACCTGCATACAGATTTCTCAAGAGGCAGGTCAGGTGGTCTGGTATTCCCATCTCTTTCAGAATTTTCCAGTTTATTGTGATCCACACAGTCAAAGGCTTGGCATAGTCAATAAAGCAGAAATAGATGTTTTTCTGAAACTCTCTTGCTTTTTTGATGATCCAGCGAATGTTGACAATTTGATCTCTGGTTCCTCTGCCTTTTCTAAAACCAGCTTGAACATCTGGCAGTTCACAGTTCATATATTGCTGAAGCCTGGCTTGGAGAATTTTGAGCATTACCTTACTATCATGTGAGATGAGTGCAATTGTGCAGTAGTTTGAGCATTCTTTGACATTGTCTTTCTTTGGGATTGGAATGAAAACTGACCTTTTCCAGTCCTGTGGCCACTGCTGAGTTTTCCAAATTTGCTGGCATATTGAGTGCAGCAATTTCACAGCATGGTCTTTCAGGATTTGAAATAGCTCAACTGGAATTCCATCATCTCCACTAGCTTTGTTCATCATGATGCTTCCTAAGGCCCACTTGACTTCATATTCCAGGATGTCTGGCTCTAGGTGACTGATCACACCATTGTGGTTATATGTGTCATGAAAATCTTTTTTGTACAGTTCTTCTGTGTTCTTGCCTCCTCTTCTTAATATCTTCTGCTTCTGTTAGGTCCATACCATTTCTGTCCTTTATTGAGCCCATCTTTGCATGAAATGTTCCCTTGGTATCTCTAATTTTCTTGAAGAGGCCTCTGGTCTTTCCCGTCCTATTGTTTTCCTCTATTTCTTTGCACTGATCACTGAGGAAGGCTTTCTTATCTCTCTCACTATTCTTCGGAACTCTGCATTTAAATGGGTATATCTTTCTTTTTCTCCTTTGCTTTTTGCTTCTCTTCTTTTCACAGCTATTTGTAAGGTCTCCTCAGACAGCCATTTTGCCTTTTTGCATTTCTTTTTCTTGCAGATGGTTTTGATCCCTGTCTCCTGTACAATGTCATGAACCTCCATCCATAGTTCATCAGGTACTCTATCAGATCTAGTCCCTTAAGTGTATTTCTCACTTCCACTGTATAATCATAAGGGATTTGATTTAGGTCATATATGAATGGTCTAGTGGTTTTCCCTACTTTCAACTTAAGTCTGAATTTGGCAATAAGGAGTTCATGATCTGAGTCACAGTCAGCACCCAGTCTTGTTTTTGCTGACTGTATACAGCTTCTCCATCTTTGGCTACAAAGAATATAATCAGTCTGATTACAGTGTTGCTTCCTTCATACTGTTCATATTGTTTATGGGGTTCTCAAGGCAAGAATACTGAAGTGGTTTGCCATTCCCTTCTCCAGCAGACCACATTCTGTCAGACCTCTCCACCATGACCCGTCTGTCTTGGGTGGCCCCACACGGCATGGCTTAGTTTCATTGAGTTAGACAAGGCTGTGGTCCATGTGATCAGATTGGTTAGTTTTCTGTGATTGTCATTTCAGTCTGTCTGCCCTCAATGCCCTCTCTCAGCACTTACCATCTTAGTGGGGTTTCTCTTACCTTGGGCTTGGGGTCTCTTCATGGCTGCTCCAGCAAAGCGCAGCCACTGCTCCTTATCTTGTACATAAGGTATCTCCTTTTGGACACTGCTCCTGACCTTGGACGTGGGGTATGTCCTCTTGGCCACTAGCCACTCCAGTGCCATGCAGCCGCAGCTTGCTGCTTCAGCTCTTTAGTTCTGTAAACCATGTTGGGCCATGCTCAGTAATTCTTTAATCCAATTTTCTGTTGATGGGTGGAGCTGTGTTCCCTCCCTGCAATTTATCTGGGGCCAAACTATGGTGGAGGTAATGAAGATGATGGTGACCTCTTTCAAAAGATCCCATGTATGTACTGCTACACTCAGTGCCCCCAACCCTGCAGCAGGCCATCACCGACCCACGCCTCTGCTGGAGACTCCTGGACACTCACATGCAAGTCTAGGTCAGTCTCTTGTGGGGTCACTGCTCCTTTCTTCTGGGTCCTGCTGCTCAAGGTTCTGTTTGTGCCCTCCAAGAGTCTATCTCCCAGTCCTGTGTAAGTTCTGGCAGCTCTATGGTGGGGTTAATGGTGAACTCCTCCAAGAGGGCTTATGCCATACCCAAGTCTGCTGCACCCAGAGCCCCTGTCCCTGTGGCATATAGCAGTCCGCTGCTGAGCCGGACCTCCACAGGAGATGCTCAAACACAGTTCTGTCTCATTCTGTGTGGTGTCCCTGGGTCCTGGTGCACACAAGGCTTGTTTGAGCCCTCTGAGCATCTCTAGCAGGAATGGGGTTTGGGTGTAAATGCGAATTCACCCCTCCTACCATCTTGCTGGGGCTTCTCCTTTGCCCTTGGGCATGGGATGTCTCCTCACAGCCGCTCCAGTGCCTACCATCTTACTGGGGTTTCTCTGACCTTGGACGTGGGGTATCTACTCACAGCTGTTCCAAGGAAGCACAGCCACTGCTCCTGACATTGGACATGAGGATCTCTTCACAGTCACTCCAGTGCCATGCAGCTGGATACACACACACACACACACATTTATACTTATACAACAAACTAGAAATATTTTGCACAAAATATTTTGTGCATATTTGTAACATCAGAATTTGTTAGACAGGGATATATTTTTTGTATAAATAAAACAATCGCTTAAAAAAGTGTAATAAAATCTTTTGCTCTGCTGACCATCATTGAGTTTTATTTTGTTTAAGCAGGAATAATATCATGTGTTTATAGGAAAGAGGTGATATAAAGGAGATCATATCACCAGTGAGACCCTCCCATTGAATGCCTTGATTCTCATTTTGGAGAAAAACTAGGTAAACAGCAAACAGTCAGTGAATGAAGCAACCCCATGTCTACACAACTTAGTGTTATTGCTATTAACACTTTGGGTTTGGAAGAGAAAATCCTGATCTTTACATTTTTTTCTAAGACTGGGCATGGCCATGGAGCTGTAGCCATGTCCCTTGAGTCAATCTGAGCGAGGTACAAGAATTTTCATTTCTAACAAGTCCTCAGGTGATGCCACATACAATGCCACATTGTTTTTTGATTAAGAAACAATACTTTCAGAATCACTAGTCTACTAGATATCAAAACCCACTGTAGACCTATTGTAGTGAAGGCTATGTGGATATTGGTGAAAGACTAGACAAACAAGACAGCTGCCATAAATAGAGTGCCCAGAAACAAACACACTCTGCCCCCCATTGTTATACACTTAACCTATGAATGAAGCACATCTTTTCTTGAATGCAGCTAACACAGTTGAAAATTCATGTGGAAAAGTGAACCTGGATTCTTACCACACATCATATGCAAAAATTAGTTCCTGATGAATTACAAACTTACATAGGAAAACCAAAAACTAACAGGTTTTAGGAAGTAATATAGAAGAATATCTCTTTTTCCTTAAGATAGAAAAGAATTTCCTTAATAAAAAACAGGAAGAAAGCACTAACCATAAAAGAAAATTGTAAATTAGACCATGTTAATATCAAAAGACATCATAGAAGAAAAAGACAAGTAACAGAAGAGTAAAAGATATTTGAAATTCATAAAACCAACAAAACACTCAGATTAAGAATATATAAAGATCCCTAGAGATCAGTGAGAAAGACAGGCAAAGCTGGGGGTTGAAGAAAATGAGGCTCTCTGAAAAAGAATTCAATAAACATTGCACAAAAGAGAAGAAAATCTAAATGACCAATAATCATATGAAAATATGTTGTGTTACATTAATAATCAGAGAAATTGAAATTAAATCACAATAGGAGGCCTCTGCACACCAACAAATAACAAAAATTAAAGTTCTTGGAATAAATACTAAGGATTTAAGAAAATATGAAGCAATATAAAATTATGCTGTTAGTTGAAATATAAATTGGTACAGTCAATTTGGGAAACTTTGCTATCATCCATATAGTACACAACGAAACAGGGCAAAGGATAACAGAGTTTTGCCAAGAGAATGCACTGATCATAGCAAACACACTATTCCAACAAGACAAGAGATGACTCTACACGTGGACACCACCAGATGGTCAATACCGAAATCAGATTGATCATGTTCTTTGCAGCCAAATGTGGAGAAGCTTTATATAGTCAGTAAAACTTGGAACTGACTGTGACTCAGATCATCAGCTCCTTATTGGAAAATTCAGGCCCAAATTGAAGAAAGTAGGGAAAACCACTAGGCCATTCAGGTATGACCTAAATCAAATCCCTTATGATTATACAGTGGAAGTGATGTATAGATTCAGGGACTAGATCTGGTGCACAGAGTGCCTGAAGAACTATGGATGGAGGTTCATATATTGTACAGGAGGTGATGATCAAAACTATCCCCAAGGAAAACAAATGGAAGAATGCAAAGCGGTCATCTGAGGAGGCCTTAAAAATAGCTTAGAAAGAAGAAAAGCAAAAGGCAAAGGAGAAAGGGAAAGATATACCTGAGTGCAGAATTCCAGAGAATAGCAAGGAGAGACAAGAAAGCCTTAAGTGAACAATGTGAAGAAGTAGAGGAAAACAATAGAATGGGAAAGACTAGAGTTCTCTTCAAGAAAATTGGAGATACTGAAGGAAAATTTCATGCAAAGATAGGCACAACAAAAGACAAAAATGGCAAGGGCCCAGCAGAATCAAAAGAGAATAAGAAAAGGTGGAATACAGAAGAACTGTACAAAAAAGCTCTTAATGACCCAGATAACCACGAAGGTGTGGTCACTCACCTAAAACCAGACATCCTGGATTGTGAGGTCAAGTGGGCCTTAGGAAGCATTCTTATGAACAAAGCTAGTAGAGGTGATGGAATTCCAGCTGAGTGATTTCAAATCCTAAAAGATGATGCTGTTAAAGTGCTACACTCATTATGCCAGCAAATTTGGAAAACTCAGCAGTGGCCACAGGACTGGAAAAGATCAGTTTTCATTTCTATCCCATAGAAAGGCAAGCCAAAGAATGTTCAAAAAACTGTACAACAGCATTCATTTCACATGCCAGCAAGAGACTTACAGGTGTACAAGCTAGATTTAGAAAAAGAAGAGGAATCAGAGATCAAATTGCCAACATATGCTGGATCATAGGAAAAGCAAGGGAATTCCAAAGAAGCATCTACTTCTGCTTCATTGACTATGCTAAAACCTTTGAATGTGTGGATCAGGAAAAACTGGAAAATATTTCAAGAGATGGGAATGCCAGACCACTTTACCTGCCTCCTGAGGAAACTGTATGCAGGACAAGAAGCAACAGTTAGAACTAGACATGTAACAGTGGACAGGTTCAAAATTGGGAAAGGAGTAAGTAAGGGCTATATGTTGTCACCTTGCTTATTTAATTCATGTGCAGAGTACATCATGCGAAATGCTGGGCTGGGTGAATCACAAGTTGGAATCAAGATTGCCGGGAGAAATATCAGCAACCTCAAATATGCAGATGATCCCACTTTAACCGCAGAAAGTGAAGAAAAACAGCCCCCTGTTGAAGGAGAAAGAGGAGAGTGAAAAAGCTGGCTTAAAACTCAACATTCAAAAAACGAAGTTCATGGCATCTGATCCCATCATTTTATGGCAAATAGATGAGGAAAATGTGGATTTTCAGTATCATACTGATCATACAGTATCAGATTTCATTTTCTTGGGCTCCAAAATCAGTTCAATGACTGCAGCCACAAAATTAACAGACGCTTGCTCCTTGGAAGAACAGCTATGACAAGCTTAGAGAGTGTATTAAAAAGCAGAGACATCACTTTGCAGACAAAAGTCCGTATAGTCAAAGCTATGGTTTTTCCAGTAGTCACGTATGGATGTGAGAGTTGGACCATAAAAAAGTCTGAGGGCCGAGAATTGATGCCTTTGAACAGCGGTGTTGGAGAAGACTCTTGAGAGTCCCTTGGACTTCAAGGAGATAAAACCAGTCAATCCTAAAGGATTGACCCTGAATATTCATTGGAAGGAGCGGTGCTGAAGCTGAACTTCAATACTTTGGCTACCTGATGTGAAGAGCTGATTCTTTGGAACAGACCCTGATGCTGAGTAAGACTGAGGGCAAGAAGAGAAGGGGGCAATAGAAAATGAGATGGTTGGATGGCATCATCGACTCAATGGACGTGAGTTAGAGCAAATTCTGGAACATGGTGAAGAACAGGGAAGCCTGGCAAGCTGCACTCCATGGGATTGCAAAGAGTCAGACATGACTTAGTGACTGAACAACAACAACACATATATTATGTATACTATATACTTTGAAAAGACATAGACAATCTGGATATTATGCAAAAGATAATACTCTCCCACTATATCACTGACACCATGGTAATGGGCCAGAAAATCAGGAATTTGCTAACACTTTGGAGCTTTAGCAAGACACATACAATCCTGAAGGTGGGAGATAAACACTACAAAAATAAGGGGAACCCTTCACATCAGTGTCATTTTTAGGGCCTATGATCTAAGAGAAGAATCAGAAAGCTATGACTGCAGAGAGTATTTGTAACCAGTTGACAGAGGAGGATAAAGCCTGAATCTGGTTTACAAGTGGGTCAGTTTGCCATGTAAGGGCAGGTCAAAAATGAACACTGACTATGCTGTAGCTCATCAATGGTTGATTTGTAAGAGCGTCCTCAACTTTAAGCTTTCTCTGGAGATGATCTTGGCTAAAAGAAACTTCTTCACCAAAGAAAATGCTACCTTCCAGGACAGCCTACATCCAGTCAGCTGCATGGGTGTATAAAGAACCATACTCCTTGACATCCAAGCTCCAGAGTTCCCAGTAGGGTCAGCTGGGATCTTCAGTGGGACTTCTTCACAACACAACTTCTCCCTCTACCCAACCACAGCTATTGATTCCAAGAGCACCCCCAGGGGACTTTTCTGGTGATCTATGGGATGACTTTGCTTCCATTGCAGGGATACCAGTTCCATCACTGGTGAGGGAACTAGGATTCTACATGCCATGTGGTGTGGCCACAAGAAAAGATAAAAAAGCTAATGCAAGAGTGTGCATACCCAGTCGCTCAGTTGTGTCCAATGCTTTATGACTCCATAGTCTGTAACCCACCAGCTCCTCTGTCCATTACATTTTTTCAGGCAAGAATACTGGAGTGGGTTTCCATTTCCTCCTCCAAGGAATCTTCCCAATCCAGGAACTAAACTCACATCTCCTGCACTGGCGGTTGGATTCTTTCCTACTGTGTCACCTGGAAAGCCCCACCCAAAAGCACTCCCTAATAAACATTCTCCATGCTAATCTCCATCTCAAAGTCTCCTTCCTAGATAACCCATTTCCTATTCACCTCACACACGCACACACACACACACACACACACAATATTATATGACCTCTGATTACCCACAGTTGAGGAAACTATGGGCTTCCCTGATGGCTCAGATAGTAAAGAATCAGATGGTAGAGTGACTAACACTTTACTTAAAGCAAGTCCTGGAGACTTCATGCTAAGCTTAAAAGGCTCTGAAAATAGCCTCTGTCTTCAGAAGGACTCCTCAGGAGTCCTCTGACTCCTTGAGGGCAGTTGAACTCAATTTTGCTGCCCCCTGGGATTTCTGGACCTAGAGAAGTCACAGAGCAGACTCTCTTAGGGAGGCAGGCTGTAATAAGCACATCATAGCTCCCTTACCAGCAGAGACCCAGAAAAGGCCAAGGAGAGCTGGTTCAAACCCCTGAGAGGCTAGCAGACAGGTTTCCCCAACCAAGAGAGTTCCTGCCTCAGCGAGTCTGGGCAGTTCTGCCTTTTGCAATGGGAAACAGAGAAATCAGAAAAGTACTGAGACAGAGGCCGAGGAAGAAGCAGGGATGTGAGGCAGTATCAAGAAAATGCTTGACCTGTTTAGAACCTAGAGCAACCTGCTCTTGTCCTTCCTCTCAACTCTTGTGGCATATCACTGGCTAGAGGTCAAAAAGATCACCTTTCTGATATGTGAACTTAACCAGTTTGGTACAGGAAGAAGACCAGATTTAAAAAAAAAAACTACTGGGCAAGATGAGAAGATATCTGGATATGGAAAGTGAACATCAGTAGACTGACTACCCGTCTAAACATTCACCTCAATCAGGTACTTATTTCAGCCTCAATATTCAGTTTTGAATTTAATTCCATTCCCAAAAATCACATGGATACTGTATAAAACAGAGTTCAGCCTAACATGTAAGACTAACTTTGTATGTTATGACCACCCCGTATGACTACTGGGCCAGGGTCTGTTGTTATCCCATGGATCTTGAGGAAGCAGGTCCCCAGTAAGTGGATAAGGGGAACTCAGTAGAAAAGAAAAAAAACTCCCCTCACAGACACATCCCAGGCTTTTAGAATGATTTCCTCAAATTCTCACTTTCAAAATTTCATTCCAGTTTTTCAAAGTACTCAGCACAGGAGATCCAATCTTACTTCACCATTTCGAATCTTCTTCATCTCACACTCCTCAGGCATTTCCTTCACAAACAACATTTTTTGAGGATGTATGTTTTATAAACTGCACTTATATGTGCTATATTATTATCGCTTTAGAATACCTAAGATTGCTCAGTGAGTAAGTAATGAAAGTCAGCACAAAACCCCACCTTCTGCTCCCAAGTTCAGTGCACTTTCTACTAAACCCTCAATCATATACAAATTTAATGTTCCAGCCATCAAAGACCAAATTCTCCCTTATTGTTGTCAATGAAGCCTGCTTATTAGAATTATCAAATGCTACAATCTGTCCAACACAGAAAACATAGGTTTCCCATTGTAACAGCAAAGGTATGTTCTTAATGTGGGACAAAAAACATTTAAAGAAAAAAATGTGTATATGTCAAAATAGAAAATAACTAAACCTGGAAAAATTGATCTTAAGCATGACTGTTTCAGATATATACTTGTATATGTAAGGCAAGTGTGGAGAAATAGAGAGTGAGCCGGGCAAGAAAAGGGAAACTGATTAGAGGGAAATGAGGGAGTGACTGGCCCTTGAGGAGAACCAGCATCCTCCCTTTCTGATGGGGTCTTTCTTATACGCTGCCAATGAAAAATTCTCTGAAGGGATGGTTAATTTTTAGCTTGTAGCTGAGTCTGCAGCCACTTAGCCAGAGGTTTGGAATCCGGTGGTCTCATAGCCTTGAGAAGGGAACCGCCAGTGGGGAAAGAGAATGTCCTTTGGGCAATTCCGTCAATCTCAAGGATCACTGTAATTTGATTCTTTGTTTGCAAGGTCAACATAATGAACCATGTTAACAATGAGCCCCCATGTAGGCCCTATCAATTTAGTTTTATGAAAATATGAAAAAAAATATGGCATAGTGGTTAAGTTTTGAGACTTACAGTTAATTTAGAGTTTGATTCCTATGTCTCCTATATACTTGATGTATGGCCTATTACTTTGTCTCTATATCTGTTTCCTCATTGGAAACAAAATGAGAAGAATAATAGTTTATGCCTGACAAGGTTGTCATGAGAATTAAAGTACATCCTATACAAAGTAAGGGCTTAATTACAGTTCACTCTCAGATTATTCAAAGCATGGACAAAAGTGCCATCTAAAAAGGTGTCGTAAACTCATAACCAAGTTTATTTGACCATTCGAGCATTAGAGTGTGAGAGCTAGGGTCATTTTAACTATCAGATTCATTGATTTTGAGAACATGAACAAATGCTTGGCTGGGGACAAAGTCACTGGCAATGATGATAATGGGGAGAAGACAGTGGTATCACATGTTTACTGTGTCCCTGACACCATTTAAAATGCTTTAAGCACAAGCTATTGTGAAAACCTCATAAAAATCTTATAGAGTAACTATTGTTTTGTGTGCTAAGATGCTCAGTCATATTCAAGTCTTTGCAGCCCCATGGACTATAGCCTTCCAGGCTCTTCTGTTCATGGGATTCTCCTGGCAAGAATACTTGAGTGGGTTGCCATTTCCTTCTACAGAGAATCTTCCCAACACAGGGATCAAAACCACGTTTACTGCACTTGCTGGATTGGCGGGCAGATTTTTTACCACTAACACCGCCTGGGAGAGCCACAGAGTAAGTATTAGTATGTTCTATTTACAAATGAGAAAACTGAAGTTTCAAGATATTTAATAACTTGCCTGATAATAACCAGCTGGAAAGTAAGCATTTAATTGCTGCATGAATGAATGGATGGATGAATGATTTCTGGAACTACTATTAAAAAATACCTATCCAATGAGCCCTTTCTCACTTTCTGGATGAAACATTTGAAACACTTTGTGAACATGAGGGTATTTGAATAAACATTGTTCACTGTAGCATAGACATAGAAGACATCTAGAGAAACGTGTTAAATCAAGTGTGCTGCATATCTACAATGGAAAGAGTCTTAATTAAAGAACCAGGACATAGATAGTTCTCCAAAAAAAAAATGTTTATAAAGAGAGAAAAACAGAATGAGATACATGCCACAGCATTATTAAAGTAAATGGAATAAAAGCACACACATAAAGCAATAGTGTATGTTTTTCAAGGAGATGCCTGTGTGTGTTTAGTTGCTTCTGTTGTGTCTGACTCTTTGCAACCCCATGGACTATAGCCCACCAGGCTCCTCTGTCTGTAGCGTTTCCCAGGCAAGAATACTGGAATGTGTTGCCATTTTTTTCCACTGGAGGATCTCTCCAACCCAGGGATCAAATCCAAGTCTCCTTCATCTCTAGCATTGCAGACATAGTCTTTACAGTCTGAGCCACTAGGGAAGCCCTTTCAAGCTATAAACACAGATCAAGAAACAAGTGGTTGATGGCGTTTAAGGACGTGCTTGCTTAACAGTTGGGGGCCCAAGATGTGGGCACATGATTAAGGAGCTTGAGGGAAAATTAAGTAACAACGTCAATATAAGAATAAAGATTTGTATGGACTGGTAGTATAATTTGATGTTCACTAAGAAGTATTAGCTTCTGTATAAGTGCCTCTGAGGGTAAAACAAGCACAACAGTAAAACTTTGTTGGCTGAGGTCTATTGTTCCTTTGATTTCCCTGTTGATTATTTTTATCAAGCCCCCTGTTTGGAAAGGAAATTCAAAGATAAATTTTAATGTGCCACCACTGAAAATTTGATTTTATGTATAGAGAAAAATCAAACCACCTTATCTGAAATAATAAATTCCCAACCTTATTTCTGTCTATCTCTATACCCTTATGTGGCTTTATTTCTCTTTATAAAATGCAGAACTAGCTGATGATAGATAGATAGATCCATAGATAAATAGAAAGATAAATGGATATACAGGCAGATAGATCTTCCCTTAGAAAGCCAGGCCCACAAACAGGCCTGACTATGTCATGTTCACAATTGTTTCCCCACTCCCAGAATATTTTTGGCAGAATAGGTCTTCAGTAAACAATTGTTTCTATGTTTAAAAGTAAACTAGTGAAGGTTCAGCTCTGCTCTTCCTCAAAAGTTCTTGCTATCAACACAAGAAGCATGAGAAGTCTTAGGGTTGAGAAGGAAGGGCAAGTTCAGGGACCACAAAGGTGACAAGTTGCCTATGTGGCAGCTAGTCACAAACCTATAGGTAGAAAATGAAGGTAGGAAGAAGCACAGACTTGTTGGCTTGTTTGTGATTTTAGTCATAGAGATGTGTGTTACACTGTAGCAGTCTTCTCTGTTTTAGTTGGCTCCATAATCATGGAAAGACTCAACCAAACCAGTAGGGTCTCTGAGTTCATCCTCCTGGGACTCTCCTCCCGGCCTGAGGACCAGAAGCCACTCTTCATCCTCTTCCTCACCATGTACCTGGTCACCATAACAGGGAACCTGCTCACCATTCTGGCCATCAGCTATGACCCCCAACTTCACACCCCCATGTATTTCTTCTTGAGTGTCCTGTCTTTCACTGACATTTGCTTCACAACAACTATTGTCCCCAGGATGCTAGTTGACTTCCTGTCAGAGAAGAAGACCATCTCCTATGCTGGATGTCTGACCCAGATGTATTTTACATATGCCTGTGGTAACATTGACAGCTGCCTTCTGGCAACCATGGCCTATGACCGCTATGTGGCCATCTGTGATCCCTTCCACTATGTCACCATCATGAGTCGCCACCGCTGTGTCCTGCTGGTGGCCTTCTCCTGCTCATTGCCTCACTTTCACACACTCCTACACATACTTCTGCTGAATCAGCTCACCTTCTGTGACTCCAGTGTTATCCACCACTTCCTCTGTGACATCAACCCTCTGCTGAAATTGTCCTGCTCCTCCATATTTGTCAATGATCTCACAATAAAGACAGAAGGACTGGTTGTTTTGGTGACCCCCTTCCTATGCATTGTTTTCTCGTATGTGCGAATCCTCGTAGCAGTTCTCAGGATCCCCTCAGCTGCTGGGAGACACAAAGCCTTCTCCACCTGTGGCTCCCACTTTACTGTGGTGATCCTGTTTTATGGAAGCATCTTCTATGTCTATTTACAGCCCTTGTCCAGCTACACTGTTCGGGACCGAGTGGCTACAATAGTCTACACGGTCCTGTCCTCCGTGCTCAACCCTTTCATCTATAGTTTGAGAAACAAAGACATGAAGAGGGGCCTGAGGAAGCTGATTGGCAGGAGGAAATCCTAGCCAGAAGCTTTCTGGACATGTTCATAGGTTTTGCTGCTGGTTTCTGATATACATAACAAATTCTTATAAGTCATCAAGTATGACTCACATGTGGCATAAATGTTGAAATGTGTCCACTTGTTTACACATACAACTATCAACCATGGAGGCTTTATGATGATTCAGTAATAGGATCCAGGTCTTCCAGAATCTTGACTTCCAGTTTTCATATATCTACGTCTGTCTTCCTACCTTCCTCTTCTTCAGTAAACCACATCTTTATTTGCTTAAGTGCTGTTGAAACCTTTCTCTTTACCCCAAATTTCCTGTGACTGATTTACATCTGTTCAATGACTTTTGATTCCCTTAATATCCTTCTGCTTTTAGTTAAATTTCTGTGTTGAACTAATTTTTTTAAAATCATTGCAGTGATTTAGTAAAAAGAAGCAGTTAGACAGAGAGTGACAAGATTGAGATTCTTATAAAACTTAAACTTCCATCAAATGAGGAAGGTGTCTGGTCCAACAGTTATACAAGGGATTGTGCCTCTTCCTTCTTCCATATTTTTGACTGCAAAATGTTCTGGGCTCTGTAGTGAACAAAAGTTCAACTCTTAGCCCTGCTTAGTCAAGTGACCTATTAGTTCAGTACACAAGTGCCCTGATAATCAGACCAGGGTGCATGAGGCTGAGTTGCCTCTGGGTCTCTAGTCATCTGGTATCTTTGCCTCAAGGCACTGATCTTGTGCCCTCTCTTAGCTTCAGTTCCCATTAGAGATTCCCCTGTTTCCACCATCATAACCATCCACATCTGTCTTCTTCCCAGGGAAAGAATTGTATGTACTTAGAATTATTCTCAGTAGCTTTTGAGCTGAGATTTACAACTCATATGTTAACACTGAAGGCAGATATAACTCAGAGCTCTCGGTACCATGCAGAGATATATTAGGCTGATCTGGGAAGTAGAGAGTCATCTAGGCAAGGACTTTATTCTCTTCATTTTTGTTTCATCCTTTATTCTCCATTATTTACTCTGTGATGTTAGGCTTTATTTCATAAGAGTATTTTATCATTTATTAATACTATTCTCCTACATTCTTCCCAGGGTTACTATTCAGTAAGTCACATGTGGGGCTTGTGAATCTGCACTTTAATAAGCAATTCCTAGAAAAAACTAACCAGGACTTTTTTTTAAATGTATTTATTTTATTTGTTTATTTTTTGTTGTCCTGTGTCTTCATTGCTGCATGGTCTTTCTCCAGTTGCTGTGAATAAGACTACTCTTCCTCTGTGCAAGGGCTTCTCATTGCAGTGGCTTCTCTTGTTGCAGAACATAGGCTCTAGAGCACATGGGTTCAGTAATCATAGAGCACGGCCTCAGTTGCTCCACAGCATGTGGAATCTTCTCAGACCAGGAATCAAACCCGTGTCCCCTGCCTTGGCAGATGGATTCTTAACCACTTGAACCACCAAGGAAAACCCTAAACTGGTCTTTATGTGAGAAGCTTCATGACTGAAAATTTCTGATCACTCCTTATGACCCATTGTTTGAATTTCTTAAACCCATGCCTCTAGTAATACTCCATGAACTGTATAAAGCTACATGTAAAGAGACACTCGCTGCTTCCAACATTGTTTATGAAAGTAAAAAATTAGAAAAATTAGAAACAACCAGATGTCCATCAATAGGGAATTAGATAAATAATGGTGACTTTTTTCCATAGAAAGAATATGTAAAAGTTACAAATAATGAGATGTATATCTATCACTGACCTGAAAAGCTCTTATGAATACAAAGCAAAATGTTTAAGAGGACGCTTGCTAAGATAAATATATATGAATGTGTATATACACTTGAGTATATATAAGTGGAAACGTTTGTGTTACTGGTGAGATTATCAATATATGCTATTAATATATTAAGGAAAAAATCATCCCATTAAAAACAGTTAACTCAACACCATAAAATTGTGTATGAGGTATGTTGTTGGACTTAATGTTTAAATATATTGTTTCCCTATTTGTGGATAAAAAGTAAATTAATAACCTGTATTAAATTTTTAAATAAAATATTTAAATCTAGGAAAGAACAATGGACTAAGAAGGAAATAATGTTAGCTTTTTAGTTCGTGCATATTTGTATTGTTGGAATTTATGAGGGGACATGTATTTTTTGTCTAATTAAAGCATTAATCACTAAGACAATTGTAACAAAATCTGCTGCTCTTTTGTTCATCTCATCATTTTTATTTTGTTTAATCAATTTTGAATTTATTTTTCTGTATGGTGTTAGAAAGTGTTCTAGTTTCATTCTTTTACAAGTGGTTGACCAGTTTTCCCAGCACCACTTTTTAAAGAGATTGTCTTTTCTCCATTTAATATTCTTGCCTCCTTTGTCAAAGATAAAGTGTCCATAGGTATATGGGTTTATCTCTGGGATTCCTATTTTGTTCCATTGATCTATATTTCTGTCTTTGTGCCAGGACCATACTGTCTTGATGACTGTGTCTTCGTAGTATTTATTGCAGTATTTAATTTAAACAGCAAGAATGTCATGCCAGCGTAGGAAAGAGGAGATAGAAAGGAGGTCAGATCAGCAAACGGACCCTCCACTCAGTGTCCTGATTCTCATACTGGAAGGAACTAGATAAAGAGGAAACACTCGGTGCATGCAGCAATCGCAACTCTACACAACGCAGAGTTATCAACATCAACACTTTGACTTTGGAAGAGAAAATCTTGATCTTAACACTTTTCCTCAAGACTAAGCATGACCATGGACCTATGACTATGTCCCTTGAGTCAGTTTGAGTGAGGTCCAAGAATTTTCATTTCTAACAAGTCCTCAAGTGATGTGACATACTTAGAAACAATACTGTGAGAATCACTAGTCTGCCAGACATCAAGGCTCACTATATACCTATGGTCATTAAGGCTCTGTGGATACTGGTGAAGGGCTAGACAACAAGACAGCAAGCATATGATCAAGAACCCAGAAATACACTCACACGTTGGTATACACTTGACTTATAATGGAGACACTGAAGAGCATCTTTTCATGAATGGAGCCAAGAGTGTTGGGTCTTCACATGGAAAAATAAAACTGGATTTCTACCACCCTCCATATGCAAAACTTAACTCCTGATGAATTACAAACTTACATATGAAAACCAAAAGCTATTAGTTGTTTTTTTGTTTTTTTTTTAGTTGGAGGTTAATTACTTTACAATATTGTAGTGGTTTTTGTCATACATTGACATGAATCAGCCATGGATTTACATGTATTCCACATCCCGATCGCCCCTCCCACTTCCCTCTCCACCTGATTCCTCTGGGTCTTCCCAGTGCACCAGGCCCGAGCACTTGTCTCATACATCCAGCCTGGGCTGGTGATCTGTTTAACCCTAGATAATTTGAGAAAACAATATAGGAGACTATCTTTGTCTCCTTAAGATAGAAAAATATTTATTCAATAAGAAACAGAAAGAAAACACTAACCATAAAAGAAAATAGTAAATTGTGTTAAAATCAAAGGATGTCATAGAAGAAAAAGACAAATAACAGAATGGTAGATGATATTTGAAATTCACAAAGCCATCAAAACACTTAGATTAAGAGTACATAAATATCCCAAGAAATCAGCAAGAAAAGCATGCAAAGCCAGGAGTTGAGGGGGATGGGCATCCATGAAAAAAGAATTGCATAAACATTTCACAAAAGAGAAGGGAATCTAAATGACCAATAATCAAGAAAAGATGCTGCATTTCATTAATACTCAGAGAAATTCAAATTGAATCACAATGGGAAGTCATTGCACACCAATAGATGACAAAAAATTAGAATTCTGAGGATACTATTAAGGGTTTAAGAAAATATTTAGAAATATGAATTTGTGCTCTAGTAGGAATATGTGTGTGTGTTAGTCACTCAGTCGTGTGCAACTCTTCATGGTCCCATGGACTGAAACCCATCAGTCTACTTTGTCCATGGAATTTTCCAGGCAAGAACACTGGAGTGGGTAGCCACTCCCTTCTCCAGGGGATCTCCCTGACTCAGGGATTGAACTTTGGTCTCCTGCACTGCAGGCAGATTCTTTACCATCTGATCCACTAGGGAAGTAGAAATATAAATTAGTACAGTCAATTTGGGAAATAATTTGTTATCATCTTTGTAGTGTAGGTAAAGATACAGCATGGTGACTCGGATTAACAAGACTGTGTTGTATATCTGAAGTTGTTATGACAATGGATTTTAAAAGTTGTCACTACAAAAATCATAACTATGTATGTTAACTATCATTATTGTGGTAATCATTTTGTAATAAAAACATCTATCAAATCACTGTGTTGGACACCATAAACAGTGTTATGTGTCCATTATATGTCAATAAAGCTGGAAAAATTAATAATACTTGTCAAGAAGATAAATGAATAGAAAGAAAGACAGACGCATGAATAGTAAGTGGAGGAGACAAGACCCAAAGCCAAGACTTTTGTCTCTACATTATTTACTCTTAATATGTAAACTCAAGTTTTAAAAAATAAACTAAGGAAAAGGACTCATGGGTATTGCATGAGGCAGTGGTTTATTTTGAGGGCAGTAGCCATGTGCTTTGTTTCTTGTAACTTTGCTATGGATGATGGTCACCAAAATACACCATGTTTTCTGTATAAAATTCAGAATGAAATTTTCTCTCCTATTTTCATGCCAAGAAGTGGTGTTATCCTCATTTAGTAAAGGAAGAACTTTAGGCTTCTATAGGCTAAGTAACTTCTTAAACATAACTACTAACAGAAAAGGGCAGGATTCTAATAAATATCTCATTTCCTCAACACTAAACTTGAAACACTGCTCTGAGAATAAACTCTGAAAACACATGCATTTTTTAAAATTAATTAATTAATTTATTTTTTCAGTGGGTTTTGTCATCCATTGACATGAATCAGCAATAGATTTACACGTATTCCCCATCCCGATCCCCCCTCCCACCTCCCTCTCCACCCGATTCCTCTGGGTCTTCCCAGTGCACCAGGCCCGAGCACTTGTCTCATGCATCCCACCTGGGCTGGTGATCTGTTTCACCATAAATAGTATACATGCTGTTCTTTTGAAACATCCCACCCTCACCTTCTCTCACAGAGTTCAAAAGTCTGTTCTGTATTTCTGTGTCTCTTTTTCTGTTTTGCATATAGGGTTATCGTTACCATCTTTCTAAATTCCATATATATGTGTTAGTATGCTGTAATGTTCTTTATCTTTCTGGCTTACTTCACTCTGTATAATGGGCTCCAGTTTCATCCATCTCATTAGAACTGGTTCAAGTGAATTCTTTTTAATGGCTGAGGAATATCTATAGGACATTTCACCCCCAAACAATCAACTTCACCTTTTTCTCAAGTGCACACGGAACCTTCTCCAGAATAGATCACATCCTGGGCCATAAATCTGGTCTTGGAAAATTCAAAAAAAATTGAAATCATTCCAGTCATCTTTTCTGACCACAGTGCAGTAAGATTAGATCTCAATTACAGGAAAAAAAATTGTTAAAAATTCAAACATATGGAGGCTAAATAACACACTTTTGAATAACCAACAAATCATAGAAGAAATCAAAAAAGAATTCAAAATATGCATAGAAATGAATGAAAATGAAAACACAACAACCCAAAACCTATGGGACACTGTAAAAGCGGTGCTAAGGGGAAGGTTCATAGCATTACAGGCTTACATCAAGAAACAAGAAAAAAGCCAAATAAATAACCTAACTCTACACCTAAAGCAATTAGAGAAGGAAGAATAAGAACCCAGGGTTAGCAGAAAGGAAGAAATCCTTAAAAATCAGGGCAGAAATAAATGCAAAAGAAACTAAAGAGACCATAGCAAAAATCAACAAAGCTAAAAGCTGGTTTTTTGAAAAAATAAACAAAATTGACAAACCATTAGCAAGACTCATTAAGAAACAAAGAGAGAAGAACCAAATTAACAAAATTAGAAATGAAAATGGAGAGATCACAACAGACAACACTGAAATACAAAGGATCATAAGAAACTACTACCAGCAGCTCTATGCCAATAAAATGGACAACTTGGATGAAATGGACAAATTCTTAGAAAAGTATAACTTTCCAAAACTGAACCAGGAAGAAATAGAAGATCTTAACAGACCCATCACAAGCAAGGAAATCGAAACTGTAATCAAAAATCTTCCAGGAAACAAAAGCCCAGGACCAGATGGCTTCACAGCTGAATTCTACCAAAAATTTAGAGAAGAGCTAACACCTATCTTACTCAAACTCTTCCAGAAAATTGCAGAGGAAGTTAAACTTCCAAACTCATTCTATGAGGCCACCATCACCCTAATTCCAAAACCAGACAAAGATGCCACAAAAAAAGAAAACTACAGGCCAATATCACTGATGAACATAGATGCAAAAATCCTTAACAAAATTCTAGCAAACAGAATCCAACAACATATTAAAAAAATCATACACCACAACCAAGTGGGCTTTATCCCAGGAACACATGCATTTTTATCCAATGCCCATTTGTTACATATGACAATATCCTTTGCCTGACTCTGTGCTTTAAACATACATAAACGTTAACTGCATACCATAAGGGAAAAGGTCTAGTCCACAAACCTACCCAGATACTGGGAAGCACAGACACTGAGAGCACATAGATGTGCCACTGCATTCCCTGAAAGCTTTAACCTTCCAATGTATTAACCTATGACCTGCCAGGATCTAGAATACACCTTGGTCCACATTTGAATGTCCAAAATAAAAATATTCACCCCCGTGAGTATTTGTCCATATCAAACATAGTTGGGAAAACTGAAGCATGCCCATGAGATAGTGCACTAAGGTTCAGAAGATCTGAGATTAGTCCCAACATCTAAACAGGAAATCTCAAGGGTCCCCTCTCCCCTCAGAGTCAGCAGTGCTGGCTGTGATTTCCATTCTGCTTTCTCTGCCTACAGAGATCCCAGGACAACCTCTCTAGAGAAGTCATCACACCTCAACTCCCTCAGGCTAACAAGCACCCCAGAGGCTAGAGTAGACCTCAGACTCATGAGAAGCTGGCTGGGTTTCCTCAGTCAGGGGAGTCCTCCCACTTGAGTCGGAGCATCTCTGCCTTCTGAGATCTGGAGCTGGCAGAAGCAGCAGTGAGCTAGGGACCAGATGTTAGGAAAGAAGTGGGGGTTGAGGTCAGGGAAGGGAAACCTGTTATCACTTTGGAGTGGTATAGAAGCTCCTCTTCCATCCCTGCTTCTCTCCTTGGCAATCAGTCCAGAAGGACATGGGAGACACATGCCAAGGCTGAACTTTGGCTGAGAAGCAGAGTTGACTTGATTAACAGATGTGGTGCACGTCATATTCTGGAGTGGCTGGGAAGGAAAGAAAAGCATCTCAATGTTGAGGTGAGCTTCAGAAGCTGGCCATTCACTTGGCTACTCCAACCCAGTTTGGTACCTTACTCTTTTCTCCCTGATACTTTCAAATATTTCACAGATTGAGAAGTCATAGGTCCATGGAAGTAAAACTTCCTTTTGGAATTTGGTTTTAAGTCCAGCCAGTTGGACTTCTAGGCCATCTATACCATTTGTTTTTATGGAAACAAAACCACACAAGTAGAAAAAAGAGAGAGAGAGAGAAAGATTGCAGTCTTGGACTGATCCACTCACCCTCTGCTTTTAGAATGTTCTTCCTGATTCTCCCATCAGAAATCCTCCTACTGTTTCTAGTCATCAACCTGGGTGTTCCTCACTTCTCTGAGCTAGAGAATCAATTCCATTAATTCACCAAATCTCCGCTAATTTTTGTGTCACACATTCCACAGGCAGCCCTTTCACAAATGACTCACTTTTGAATATTGATCTGCGTGTGATGTACTGCTTTACAGAAATGGTGTCTCCCTTGTTATTCATAAAACGTCAGGAACCAGCTTGTGAGCAGGTGATACAGGATAAATCAAACCCCTCACTTTTTGTCTTCAGCAGAGGGCAGTGTCACTGTACGACACCAGCTCCCCACACCAGACATGCCACAGTCATACATGGCCAATATTTCCACCCGATTTGGCCTGTTAATCATGGATACACAAATTTTCAAATTCCACAATCTCTACAACACAGAAAGGTAGGCCACCTCTCTAGCAAATACAAAGGTAAATTCTGAATATGGGAGAAGAAAGTGTGTCAGAGAGTACAAGGGCAATTCTAGTAGGAAATTTTTAGAACAGTAAAACCAGTGCCTTTGTTGATGGTGATAGACGATTAACATACCATAACTAGAGGAGGGGAAGCTTAACACCGGAGAGCATAAACTCAGAGTGAGCCAGCTTGGAGTTCCAATCCTGACTGCTTCTCACATCCTTAGTGAACTTCAGCAAACCACTTCACCTCTGTAAGCCTTAGTCTCCTGAAATGCTTCATAATTCCTTGGGATTTAGTGGCATGTTTAGCATAAGCTTGGTACGTAATACTTACTCATAAATATTGGTTATTATTATTAGCTTTAATTATGATTCATCCAATTACTCGAGGCATAAACAAATATTCCTTCCATAAAAACCTGCCAAATCCTGAAATTAGCCAGACAATTTGGCAGTGAGGGATGTGATATGTTATGTACATAAATTAATTGATTTTGAGAAGATCAGGAAATAGAAGATAAAGGGAGGTGATACAGGGACTGATGAGGATCATCAGCTTCTCCTCCATGCTGACAATATGCTTTTCTCTCTTCTAAGTGTTTTCATGCATTATCTCTCCAAATCTTCATGAGAATGTGAATATTTGTGTCCTATATTACACGTGAAGTACTTGTGGTTTAAAGATGTTTAATAACTTAAATAAATATATGAGCAGTTAATTATAAATGAAGGAATATATTAATTTAACAATGTTAAATAAATTAGCATATCAATCAATAAATTAATATATCATATATGACTTCAAGGCCTTCCCAGGTTGCGCTAGTGGTAAAGGATCTGCCTGCCAGTGTAGGACTTGTAAGAGACAAGGATTCAATCCCTGGATGATCGCCCAGAGAAGGGAATGGCACCTCACTCCAGTATTCTTGCCTGGGAAATTCCACGGGCAAAGGAGCCTGGCAGGCTATAGTCCTTGGGACCTCAATGAGTTGGACATAACTGAACGACTGAGCACACACACACACATAAGGCTTGATGACCTGAGTATGACTGGAAGACACATATTTACATGTTTCTCATAGGTTTCTTTGAATAAATATATGAGAGAATAAATTTTAAAACATGAATTGTATAGTTAACAATGGATGCCCTGCTGTACAAAAGTGGTGTAGGACAGGGGATTAATGAAGGGAAGAACGATTTATGAAAAAGGGGAGATTTGCACAGACTGATGGTAGTAGCATGCCATGAGTTAAAGAGGGCTTAACCTTTCAAAGGTTAAGAACCTTTCATTCTGTGTCCAAACAAGGAAAAAACACTGTTGAATTGGATTCAATATTCCTCTCAGATATTCACTGTTGATTATTTTGGCAAATGCTTATTTCTATCAAAGACATGCAAAGTCTAGTTTTATAACAACTGAATTTGCTTTGGTAAAGAATAGGGGTCCTGTGACTTCAATATCTAAATTACTCCCCACCTCCAATGATCTCTATCTGCTTATACTAATAATACTCTAATTTAAACAAATGTATGGCTCAGTTCAGTTCAGTTCAGTTGCTCAGTCATGTCCAACTCTTTGTGACCCTATGGACTGCAGCACGCCAGGCTTCCCTGTCCATCTCCAACACCCAGAGCTTGCTCAAACTCATTTCCATCCAGTCAGTGATGCTATCCAACCTTCTAATCCTCTGTTGTCCCCTTCTCCTTCTGCCTTCAGTCTTTCCCAGCATCAGGGTCTTTTCCAATGAGTCAGTTCTTCACATCAGGTGGCCAAAATATTGGAGTTTCATCTTCAGCATCAGTCCTTCCAATGAACATTCAGGACTGATTTCCTTTAGGATGGACTAGTTTGATCTTCTTGCAGTCCAAGGGACTCTCAAGAGTCTTCTCCAACACCACAGTTCAAATACATCAATTCTTTGGTGTTCTGCTTTCTTTAAGGTCCAACTCTCACATCCATTCATGATTACTGGAAAAAAGATACCTTTGACCAGATGGACCTAGTAAAGTAATGTCTCGGCTTTTTAATACACTGTCTAGATTGGTTATAGCTTTTCTTCCAAGGAGAGAGCATCTTTTCATTTCATGGCTGCAATCACCATCTGCAGTGATTTTGGAAGCCAAGAAAATTAAGTCTGTCACTGTTTCCATTGTTTCTCCATCTATGTTCCGTGAAGTGATGGGACTGGACACCATGATCTTAATTCTTTGAATGTTGAGTTTTAAGTCAGCTTTTTCACTCTCCTGTTTCAATTTCATCAAGAGGCCCTTTAGTTTCTCTTCACTTTCTGCCATGAAGGCTGTATCATCTGTGTATCTGAGGTTATCGCTATTTCTCCCAACAATCTTGATTCAAGCTTATGCTTCATCCAGCCTGGCATTTGCATGATGTACTATTAATATAAGTTAAATAATCAGGGTGACAATATACATCCTTGATATATTCTGTACCGCTACGTGTATGTGTCACTACCTGATATTATATTACATATACTGTTTGTGATCATCAACTTATCACCCAAGCTACATGAATTACACAAAGGCAAGAATTTCTGTTCTATTGCTGTATTCCCAGCAGGGACACAGATTTCCCAAACTAGGAACTAAGGAACTTGAATCAAGCGGTCCAGCTGTGACGGATTCTAAAGGAAAACACTTCTTTTGTTCCTTCAGGTTTCAGCATAAGGGCCTTATGATGACATGGATTTGGGAAGGGAGGACCACATCCAGGGACCATGAGGGTAACAAGCTTTCCCAGCACAGCTGCTAATAGTGCCCAGATAGAGGACAACAAAGACTTGCTGGGTTCTTGAAATTTGGGCTATGGAATTGGAGCATGATAAATAACAAACCTTCTTGTACATAACTAGACACAAGGCAATGGAAAGACTCAACCAAACCAGCAGTGTCTCTGAGTTCATACTCCTGGGACTTTCCTCGCGGCCAGAGGACCAGAAGCCACTCTTCATCCTCTTCCTCATCATGTACCTGGTCACCATAACAGGGAATGTGCTCATCATCCTGGCCATACACTCTGACCCCCAACTGCACACACCCATGTATGTCTTCTTGAGTGTCCTGTCTTTCACTGATATTTGGTATACAACCACCATTGTCCCCAGGATGCTGGTGAACTTCCTGTCGGAGAAGAAGACCATCTCCTATGCTGGATGTCTGACCCAGATGTATTTTACATATGCTTTGGGCAACACTGATAGTTATCTTTTGGCAGCCATGGCCTATGACCGCTATGTGGCCATCTGTGATCCCTTTCACTATGTCACCATCATGAGCCACCGCCACTGTGTCCTGCTGGTGGCCTTCTCCTGCTCATTGCCTCACTTTCACTCACTCCTACACATACTTCTGCTGAATCAGCTCACCTTCTGCAACTCCAATGTTGTCCACCACTTCTTCTGTGACATCAACCCTCTGCTGAAATTGTCCTGCTCTTCCGTATTTGTCAATGATCTCATAATAAAGACAGAAGGACTGGTGTTTTGGGTGACCCCCTTCCTATGCATTGTTTTCTCGTATGTGCGAATCCTCATAGCAGTTCTCAGGATCCCCTCAGCTGCAGGGAAACGCAAAGCTTTCTCCACCTCTGGCTCCCACTTTACTGTGGTGATCCTGTTTTATGGAGGCATCTTCTATGTCTATTTACAGCCCTTGTCCAGCTACACTGTTCGGGACCGAGTGGCTACACTTGTCTACACAGTTTTGTCCTCCATGCTCAACCCTTTCATTTACAGTCTGAGAAACAAAGACATGAAGAGGGGCCTGAGGAAGCTGATTGGCAGGAGGAAATCCTAGCCAGAAGGAGGAAATCCTAGCCTTTTGGGGATATGTTCATGGGTTTCTTTGAGGCTTAGATTCTGTTTCTGATGGTTTCTGATACACATAATAATTTCTTGTAGGTCAGTAGATATGACTCATTTGTGTCATGGATGTTGGGTTGCACCCACTTTTTACACATGCAACTACCAACCATGGAGACTTTATGATGATTCAATAATAGGCTCCAGGTCTACCAGAATCTGGGCTCCCAGTTTTCACATATCTGCAACTCTCTTCCTGTCTTCCTCTTCTCTAGGAAACCACATCATTTTCACTGCTCCAAATGCTGTTGAGACCTTTGTTTCCCATAAAATTTCCTAGAATTTAACATACATCTGTTCAAGAACTTTTGATTCTCTTCATATAATTTGAGTTTAAATGTAACTTCTGTAACGAACTAGCTTTTTTAAAATATTTGCAGTGATTTATATAAAGAAGCAGCTAGACAGAGACAGTGACAAGAGAGAGACTCTTAAAAAACTGAAGCTTCCACCAAGTAAGGAGTGTGTCTAATGCAACAGTTATACAGAGATTGTGCCTCTTCCTTCTTCCATATTTTTGACAGCAGAATGTTCTGGGCTCTGTAGTGAACAAAAGCCCAACTCTTAGCCCTGTTTAACTAAGTGACCTAGTAGTTCAGCACTCAACTTCTCTGATAATCAGCCCAGGGTGCATGAAGCTCTGTTGCCTCTGGCTCTGTACACTGGTCATCTGGTATTTGTGCCTCAAGGCACTGGTCTTGTCCCCTGTCTTAGCTTCAGTTCTCCTTAGAGTTTCCTCTATTGCCACCACCATAACCAACCAGATCCTTCTGCTTCCCAGGGAAAGAGTTGTTATATGTTCTTATAATGAATTATTCTAATGAGAGTATTAAAACCCACAGTTCAGTTCAGTTCAGTCACTCAGTCGTGTCCGAGTCTTTGCAAGTCCATGAACCGCAGCACACCAGGCCTCCCTGCCCATCACCATCTCCCAGAGTTTGAGCATTCTTTGGCATTGCCTTTCTTGGGAGTTAGAATGAAAACTGACCTTTTCCAGTCCTGTGGCCACTGCTGAGTTTTCCAAAACCCACATGTGAATGTTAAATGCAGATAAAATTAGGAGCTTCTAAAACCAGACAGAGACATACATGGGTGCTATGGGAAGTAGAGTCATCTAGGCAAGGACTTTACTCTGTTCACTTTTGTTCCTTCATTTATTCTCTATTATTACTCTAATAATTGTGTAATTTTAAAATAAGGATTTTTAAAATAATTTAAAATTTAAAATTTTTAAATTTAAAAAATAACATGATTTTAAGCTTTATTTTATATCTGAATATTTTATCATTTATTATTCTTCTACATTCTTCATGGAGCTATTATTCAATAGGTCTCATGTGGGCCTGTGCATCTGCATTTTAAGGAGCACCTCCTAGAATAACTAATCAGGTTTTATGTGGGAAGCTTCATGATTGAAAATTTCTGACCACTCCATATGTCCCATTTTTGTATTCTGGACTCATGCCTTCAGTAATGCTATATCAAGTGTATAATCTACATGTATACAGACACTCACTGATTGCACCATTTTTCATAATAGACAAAGTTAGAAAAATTAAAAATAATCTAAATGCCCATCAATAGAGAAATAGATAAATAGGGTTCAATTTTTCCATAGAGAGAAATAACCAGTAATAGGTATAAATAAGGAGGTATATCTCTAGCGCTACCTGAAAGCCATTATGAATATAGACCAAAATGCATATAAGTAAATTTGTTAGGGTTTTTTTAAAAAATGTCTGTGTGTGTGAGACAGAGTGAGAGAGTGTGTGTATTTTTGTGTATCTGGTGAGATTACATACACAGTAAGAAAACATACACCCGCAGACACACACACACACACACACACACACACACACACACACACATATACACACTCTTATACAACAGACTAGAAGTTTGTGCATATTTGTAACATCAGAATTTGTTAAACAGGGATGTTTGTTGTTGTTGTTGTTGTTTTTTAATAAATAAAACACCAATCGCTAAGAAAGGCATAGTAAAATATTTTGCTCTGCTGATCATCATTGAGTTTTCTTTTGTTTAAGCAGCAATAATATCATGTTATGATAGGAAACAGGGTATACAAAGGAGATCAGATCACCAGTGAGACCCTCCGATGAATGCCCTGATTCTGATTTTGGAGAAGAACTAGAGAAAGAGGAAACAGTCTGTGCCTGAAGCAACCCCATTTCTACACAACTTAGGGTTTTTACCAGTAACACTTTGGGTTTGGAAGAGAAAATCCTGGTCTTTACACTTTTCACTAAGACTGGGCATGGCCATGGAGCTGTGGCCATGTCCCTTGAGTCAATTTGAGTGAGGTCCAAGAATTTTCATTTCTCACAAGTCCTTGGGTGATGCCACAAACTGATTAAGAAACAATACTTTTAAAATCACTAGTGTACTAGATATTAAGACCCACTATAAACCTATTGTAATGAAGGCTATGTGGATATTGGTGAAAGACTAGACAAACAAGACAGCTGACATAAAATAGAGAGCCCAGAAACATACATTCCTCAGCTCCAATTGGTATACACTTATGAGTGAGGGACATCTTTTCTTGAATGCAACTAAGACAGTTGAAAAATCACATGGAAAAATGAAACTGGATTCTTCACACACATCATATGTAAAAATTAACTCCTGATGAATTACAAACTTACATATGAAAATCAAAAACTAATAGTTTTATGAAGTAATATAGAAGAATATCTTTTTCTCCTTAAGATAGAAAGGTAGTTCTTTAATAAAAAACAGAAAGAAAGCACTAACCATAAAAGAAAATTGTAAATTAGACCATGATAATATCAAAAGATATCATAGAAGAAAAAGACAAATAACAGAACAGTGAAAGATATTTGAAATTCATAAAACCAACAAAACACTCAGATTAAGAATACATAAAGATCCTTAGAAATCAGTAAGAGAAACAGGCAAAGCTGGGGGTTGAAGGAGATGAGGGTCTATGAAAAAGAATTGAATAAACGTTTCACAAAAGGGAAGGAAATCTAAAGGACCAATAATCATAAGAAAATATGCTGTGTTATGTTAATAATCAGAGAAATTCAAATTAAATCACAATGGGAGCCCTCCACACACCAACAGATAACAAAATTAAGAGTCCTGAGGATAAATATTAAGGGTTTAAGAAACTATGAAACATTATAAAGTTATGCTGCTAGTACAAATATAAACAGGTACAGTTAATTTGGGAAATAATTTGTTATCATCCATATAGTATACAACAAAGCAGGGGAAAGGCTAACAGAGTTTTGCCAAGAAAACACACTGGTCGTAGCAAACGCCCTCTTCCAACAACACAAGAGACGACTCTACATGCGGCCATCAAGGGATGGTCAAAACCAAAATTACATTGACTATATTCTATGCAGCCAAAGGTGGAGAAGCTCTATACAGTCAGCAAAATAAGACCTGGAGCTGACTGTGACTCAGATCATCAACTCCTTTTTGGAAAATTCAGACTCAAATAGAAGAAAGCAGGGAAAACCACTAGGCGATTCTGGTATGACCTAAATCAACTCCCTTATGGTTATACAGCAGATGATGTACAGATGCAAGGCACTTGATCTGGTACACAGAGTGCCTGAGGAACCATGGATGGAGGTTGGTAACATTGTACAGGAGGTGGAGGCCAAAAACATCCCCCCATAAAAGAGAAATGCAAGAAGGCAAAGTGGTTGTCTGAGGAGGCATTAAAAATAGCTAAGAAAGAAGGGAAGTGAAAGGCAAAGGAGAAAGGGAAAGATACACCCAAGTGAGTGCAGACTTCCAAGGAATAGCTATGAGAGATAGGAAAAAGAGGGGGAAGAATCAAATCAACAAAATTAGAAATTAAAATGAAGAAATCACCACAGACAACACAGAAATACAAAGGATCATAAGAGACTACTATCAGCAACTGTATGCCAAAAAAATGGACAACTTGGAAGAAATGGACAAATTCTTAGAAAAGTATAACGTTCCAAAATGGAACCAAGAAGAAATAGAAAATCTAAACAGACCCATCACAAGCACAGAAGTTGAAACTGTAATCAGAAACCTTCCAACAAACAAAAGCCCAGGACCAGATGGCTTCACAGCTGAATTCTACCAAAAATTTAGGGAAGAGCTAACACCAATTTTATTCAAATTCTTCCAGAAAATTGCTGAGGAAAGTTACCTTCCAAATTCACCCTATGAGCCCACCATCACCCTAACACCAAAACCAGACAAAGATACCACAAAAAAAGAAAACTACAGGCCAATATTACTGATGAACATAGATGCAAAAATCCTTAACAAAATTCTAGCAAACAGAATCCAACAACATTTTTAAAGATCGTACATACATCATGACCAAGTGTGCTTTATCCCAGAGATGCAAGGATTCTTAGTATTTGCCAATCAATCAATGTGATACACCATATTAACAAATTGAAAGATAAAAACCATATGATTATCTCAATAGATTAAGAGAAAGCCTTTGACAAAATCCAACATCCATTTATGAAAAGAACCCTCCAGAAAACAGGCATAGAAGGAACATACCTCAACATGATAAAAGTCATATATAATAAACCCACAGCAAACATTGTCCTCAAAGGTGAAAAATTGAAAGCATTTCCCCTAAAGTCAGGAACAAGACAAGGATGCCCACTCTCACCATTACTATTCAAAATAGTTTTGGAAGTTTTAGCCACAGCAATCAGAGAAGAAAGAGAAATAAAAGGAAACCAGATTGGAAAAGAAGTAAAACTCTCACTGTTTGCAGATGACATGATCCTCTACATAGAAAACCCTAAAAACTCCGCCAGAAAATTACTAGAGCTAATCAATGAATATAGTACAGTTGCAGGATATAAAATTAACACACAGAAATCTCTCGCATTCCTATACACTAACAATGAGAAAAATTAAGGAAACAATACCATTCACCATTGCCACAAAAAGAATAAAATACTTAGGAATAAATCTATGCAAACAAACAAAGACTTATATATAGAAAACTATAAAACATTGATGAAAGAAATCAAAGAGGACACAAATAGATGGAGAAATATACCATGTTCACAGATTAGAAGAATCAATGTCGTGAAAAGGGGTATATCACCTAAAGCAATCTATAGATTCAATGCAAACCCTATCAAGCTATCAACGGTAGTTTTCAGAGAACTAGAACAAATAATTTCACAATTTGTATGGAAATACAAAAAACCTTGAATAGCCAAAACAACCTTGAGAAAGAAGAATAGAACAGGAGGAGTCAATTTGCCAGACTTCAGACTGTACTACAAAGCAACAGTCATCAAGACAGTATGGTACTGGCACAAAGACAGAAACATAGATCAATGGAACAAAATAGAAAGCCCAGAGATAAATCCACGCACCTATCAACACCTTATCTTTGACAAAGGAAGTGAGAATAGACAATGGAGAAAAGACAATCTCTTTCACAAGTGGTGCTGGGAAAACTGGTCAACCACTTGTAAAAGAATGAAACTAGAACACGTTCTAACACCATACACAAAAATAAACTCAAAATGGATTAAAGATCTAAATGTAAGACCAGAAACTATAAAACTCCTAGAGGAGAACATAGGCAAAACACTCTCTGAAACAAATCCTAACTGGATCCTCTATGACCCACCTCCAAGAATAATGGAAATAAAAGTAAAAAGAAACAAATGGGACCTAATTAAACTTAAAAGCTTTTGCACAATGAGGGAAACTATAAGCAAGGTGAAAAGACAGCCTTCAGAATGGGAGAAAATAATAGCAAATGAAGCAACTGACAAAGAATTAATCTCAAAAATATACAAGCAACTCCTGCAGCTCAATTCCAGAAAAATAAATGACCCAATCAAAAAATGGGCCAAAGAACTAAACAGACATTTCTCCGAAGAAGACATACAGATGGCTAACAAATACATGAAAAGATGCTCAACATCACTCATAATCAGAGAAATGCAAATCAAAACCACAATGAGGTACCATCTCACGCCAGTCAGAATGGCTGCTATCAAAATGCCTACAAACAATAAGTGCTGGAGAGGGTGCAGAGAAAAAGGAACCCTCTTACACTGTTGGTGGGAATGCAAACTAGTACAGCCACTATGGAGAACAGTGTGGAGATTCCTTAAAATGTTGGAAATAGAACTGCCATATGACTCAGCAATCCCACTGCTGGGCATACACACCAAGAAAATGAGAATTGAAAGAGACACATGTACCCCAATGTTCATCGTAGCACTGTTTACAAGCCAGGACATGGAAGCCACCTAGATATCCATCAGCAGACGAACGGATAAGAAAGCTGTGGCACATATACACAATGGAATGTTATTCAGCTATTAAAAAGAATGCATTTGAATCAGTTCTGATGAGGTGGATGAAATTGGAGCCAATTATACAAAGTGAAGTAAGTCAGAAAGAAAAACACCAATACAATATATTAATGCATATATATGGAATTTAGAAAGATTGTAGCAATAACCCTAAATGCGATAGCAAAAGAGAAACAGATATAAAGAATAGACTTTTGGATTCTGTCAGAGAAGGCGAGGGTGAGGTGATTTGAGAGAATAGCATTGACACATGTATATTATCATATGTGAAATAGATCGCCAGTCCAGGATCGATGCATGAGATAGTGCGCTCAGGCCCATGTACTGGGATGACCCTGAGGGATGGGATGGGGAGGGAGGTGGGAGGGGGGTTCAGGATGGGGAACATATGTACACCCATGGCTGATTCAAGTGAATATATGTCCAAAAAAAATCCACAATATTGTAAACTAAATAGCCTCCAATTAAAATACGTTTTAAAATCTAAAAAAAAGAAAGAAAGCCTTAAATGAACAATGTGAAGAAATAGAGGAAACAATAGAATGGGAAATACTAGAGATCTCTTCAAGAAAATTGGAGATACTGAGGGAACATTTCATGCAAAGACAGGCACACTAAAAGGGAAAAATAGCATGGGCCTCACAGAAGCAGAAGAGATTAAGAAAAGGTGGCAAGAATACAGAAGAAATGTACAAAAAAGCTCTTAATGACCAAGATAACCACGATGGCATGGTCACTCACTTAAAACCAAACTTTCTGGACTGTGAAGTCAAGTGGGCCTTAGGAAACATCCCAATGAACAAAGCTAGTGGAGGTGATGGGATTCCAGCTGAGCTATTTCAAATCCCAAAAGACTATGATGTTAAAATGCTGCACTTATTATACCAGCAATTTTGGAAAAGTCAGCAGTGGCCACGGGGCTGGAAAAGATCGTTTTACATTTTGATCCCATAGAAAGGCAAGACAAAAAATGTCCAAAAAACTGTCCAACTGCACTCATTTCACATGCCAGCAAGATTATGCTCAAAATCCTTCAAGCTGGTCTTCAGCAGTACATGAATCAAGAACTTCCAGGTGTACAAGCTGGAATAGAAAAGGCAGAGGAATCAGAGATCAAATTGTCAACATATGCTGGATCATAAAAAAAACCAAGGGAATTCCAAAAAAACATCTACTTCTGCTTCATTGACTATGCTAAAGCCTTGGACTGTATGGATCACAAAAAGCTGTGGAAAATTCTTCAAAGGATGGAAATACCAGGCCACCTTACCTGTCTCCTGAGGAAGCTGTATGCAGGACAAGAAGCAACAGTTGGAACTGGACATGGAATGCGGACTGGTTCAAATTTGGGAAAGGAGTAAGTAAGGCCTGTATATTGTCAACTTATTTATTTAACTTACATGCAGAGTACATCATGTGAAACGCCAGGCTGGATAAATCACAAGCTGGAATCAAGATTGCTGGGAGAAATATCAACAACTTCAGATATGTACATGATACCTCTTTAATGCAGAAAGTAAAACAGCCTCTTGATGAAGATGAAAGAGGTGAATGAAAAAGCTGACTTAAAACTCAATGTTCAAAAAACAAAGATCATGACAACCAGTCTCATCACTTTATGGCAAATAGATAAGGAAAATGTGGAAACGGTGTCAGATTTCCTTTTTGGGGGCTCCAAAATCAATAAGGATGGTGACTGCAGCCACGAAATTAACAGACGCTGGCTCCTTGGAAAAGCAGCTATGACAAGCTTAGAGAGTATATTAAAAAGCATAGATATCACTTTGCAGAAATAAGTTCATATAGTCAAAGCTATGGTTTTTCCAGTAGTATATGTGTATGTGAGAGTTGGACTGTAAGAAGGCTGATGGCCAAAGAATTGGTGCCTTTAAACTGTGGTGTTGGAGAAGACTCTTTTTTTTTTGTTTTTTTTTTCATCTATTTATATTAGTTGGAGGCTAATTACTTTACAATATTGTAGTGGGTTTTGTCTTACATTGACATGAATCAGCCATGGATTTACATGAGAAGAGAAGACTCTTGAGAGTCCTTTGGACAGCAAGGAGATCAAACCAGTCAATCCTAAAGGATTGACCCTGAATATTCATTGGAAAAGATCTCTAGTCTTTCTCATTCTGTTGTTTTCCTCTATTTCTTTGCATTGATCACTGAGGAAGGCTTTCTTATCTCTCCTGGCTATTCTTTGGAACTCTTTATTCAAATGGGAATATCTTTCCTTTTCTCCTTTGCTTTTCGCTTCTCTTCTTTTCAGAGCTATTTGTAAGGCCGCCTCAGACAACCATTTTACCTTTTACGTTTCTTTTCCATGGGGATGGTCTTGATCCCTGTCTCCTGTACAATGTCACGAACCTCCATCCATAGTTCATCAGGCTCTCTGTCTATCAGATCTAGTCCCTTAAATCTATTTCTCACTTCCACTGTATAGTCATAAGGGATTTGATTTAGGTCATACCTGAACAGTCTAGTGGTTTTCCCTACTTTCTTCAGTTTAAGTCTGAATTTGGCAATAAGGAGTTCATGATCTGAGCCACAGTCACCTCCTGGTCTTGTATTTGCTGATTGTATAGAGCTTCTCCATCTTTGGCTACAAAGAATATAATCAATCTGATTGTGGTATTGACCATCTGGTGATGTCCATGTGTAGAGTCTTCTCTTGTGTTGTTGGAAGAAGGTGTTTGCTATGACCAGTGCGTTCTCTTGGCAAAACTCTATTAGCGTTTGCCCTTCTTCATTATGTACTCCAAGGCCAAATTTGCCTGTTGCTCCAGGTGTTTCTTGACTTCCTACTTTTGCATTCCAGTCCCCTATAATGAAAAGTACATCTTTTTTGGGTGTTAGTTCTAAGAGGTCTTGTAGGTCTTCATAGAACCGTTCAACTTCAGCTTCTTCAGCATTACTGGTTGGGGCATAGGCTTGGATTATCGTGATATTGAATGGTTTGCCTTGGAAACGAACAGAGATCATTCTGTCGTTTTTGAGATTGCATCCAAGTACTGCATTTTGGACTCGTTTGTTGACCATGATGGCTACTCCATTTTTTCTAAAGGATTCCTGCCCACAGTAGTAGAAATAATGGTCATCTGAGTTAAATTCACCCATTCCAGTTCATTTTAGTAGCAGAAGATATTAAGAAGAGGTGGCAAGAATACACAGAAAAACTGTACAAAAAAGATCTTCATGACCCAGATAATCACAATAGTGGGATCACTGACCTAGAGCCAGACGTCCTGGAATGTGAATTCAAGTGGACCTTATAAAGCATCACTACAAAAAATGGTAGTGGACTTGATGGAATTCCAATTGAGCTATTTCAAATACTGAAAGATGATGCTGTGAAAATGCTGCACTCAATATGTCAGCAAATTTGGAAAACTCATCAGTAGCCACAGGACTGGAAAAGGTCAATTTTCATTCCAATCCCTAAGAAAGGCAATCTCCCAAAATGCTCAAACTACCACACAATTGCATTCATCTCACACGCTAGTAAAGTAATGCTCAAAATTCTCCAAGCAAGGCTTCAGCAATACATGAACAGAGAACTTCCAGATGTTCAAGCTGGTTTTCGAAAAGGCAGAGGAACCAGAGATCAAAAGGCCAATATCTGCTGGATCATCAAAAAAGCAAGAGAGTTCCAGAAAAACATATATTTCTGCTTTATTGACTACGCCAAAGCCTTCGACTGTGTGGATCACAATAAACTGTGGAAAATTCTGAAAGAGATTGGAATAACAGACCACCTGACCTGACTCTTGAGAAACCTATATGCAGGTCAGGAAGCAACAGTTAGAACTGGACATGGAACAACAGACTGGTTCCAGATAGGAAAAGGAGTATGTCAAAGCTGTATGTTGTCATCCTGCTTATTTAACTTATATGCAGAGTACATCATGAGAAACGCTGGGCTGAATGAAGCACAAGCTGGAATCAAGATTGCCAGGAGAAATATCAATAACCTCAGATATGCAGATGACACCACCCTTATGGCAGAGAGTGGAGAGGAACTAAAAAGCCTCTTGATGAAAGTGAAAAAGTTGGCTTAAAGCTCAACATTCAGAAAACTAAGATCATGGCATCTGGTCCCATCACCTCATGGGAAATAAATGGGGAAACAGTGGAAACAGTGTCAGACTTTATTTTGGGGGGGCTCCAAAATCACTGCAGATGTTGATTGCAGCCATGAAATTAAAAGATGCTTACCCCTTGCAAGGAAAGTTATGACCAATCTAGACAGCATATTAAAAAGTAGAGACATTACTTTGCCAAAAAAAGGTCCATCTAGTCAAGGCTATGGTTTTTCCAGTGGTCATGTATGGATGTGAGAGTTGGACTGTGAAGAAAGCTGAGTGCCGAAGAATTGATGCTTTTCAACTGTGGTGTTGGAGAAGACTCTTGAGAGTCCCTTGGACTGCAAGGAGATCCACCCAGTCCATCCTCACGGAGATCAGTCCTGGGTGTTCATTGGAAGGACTGATGCTGAAGCTGAAATCCAATACTTTGGCCACCTCAGGAGGAGAGTTGACTCATTGAGAAAGACCCTGATGCTGGGAGGGATTGGGGGTAGGAGGAGGAGGGGACGACAGAGGATGAGATGACTGGATGGCATCACTGACTCGATGGGCATGAGTTTGAGTAAACTGTGGGAGTTGGTGATGGACAGGGAGGCCTGGCGTGATGCAGTTCATGGGGTTGCAAAGAGTCGGACACGACTGAGTGACTGAACTGAACTGATTCATCGGAAGGAGTGGTGCTGAAGCTGAACTTCAACACTTTGGCCATCTGACATGAAGAGCTGATTCTTTGGAAAAGGCCCTGATGTTTAGAAAGATTCAGGACAGGAAGAGAAGTGGGTGACAGAGGATGAGATGGCTGGATCATCGAATCAAAGCACATGAGTTAGAGAAAATTCCAAGAGATGGTGAAGAACAGGAAGACCTGGCATGCTACAGTCCGTTCGGTTGCAAAGAGTAACACATGACTTAGTGACTGAACAATAACAACACATATATTATTTATACTATTCGTTTGAAAAGACAATCTGGATATTATGCAGAATATAACACTGCTTCACTACATCAGATCAGTTCATTTCCATTCAGTCACTCAGTCGTATCCGACTCTTTCCGACCCCATGAATCACAGCACACCAGGCCACCCTGTCCATCATCAACTCCCGGAGTTTACACAAACTCATGACCATTGAGTCGGTGATGCCATCCAGCCATCTCATCCTCTGTTGTCCCCTCCTCCTCCCGCCCCCAATCCTTCCCTGCATCAGGGTCTTTTCCATTGAGTCAACTCTTCGCATGAGGTGGCCAAAATATTGGAGTTTCAGTTTCAACATCAGTCCTTCCAATGAACACCCAGGACTGATCTCCGTGAGGATGGACTGGGTGGATCTCCTTGCAGTCCAAGGGACTCTCAAGAGTCTTCTGCAGTGCCACTGTTCAAAGCATCAATTCTTCAGCACTCAGCTTTCTTCACAGTCCAACTCTCACATCCATACATGACCACTGGAAAAACCATAGCCTTGACTAGATGGAACTTGTTGGCAAAGTAATGTCTCTACTTTTTAATATGATGTCTAGGTTGGTCATAACTTTCCTTCCAAGGAGTAAGCATCTTTTAATTTCATGGCTGCAATCAACATCTGCAGTGATTTTAGAGCCACCCAAAAATAAAGTCTGACACTGTTTCCACTGTTTCCCCATCTATTTCCCATGAGGTGATGGGACCAGATGCCATGATCTTAGAGTTTTCTGAATGTTAAGCTTTAAGCCAACATTTTCACTCTCATCAAGAGGCTTTTTAGTTCCTCTTCATTTTCTGCCAAAAGGGTGGTGTCATCTGCATATCTGAGGCTATTGATATTTCTCCCAGAAATCTTGATTCCAGTTTGTGCTTCTTCCAGCCCAGTGTTTCTCGTGATGTACTCTGCATATAAGTTAAATAATCAGGGTGACAATATACAGCCTTGAGGTACTCCTTTTCCTATCTGGAACCAGTCTGTTGTTCCATGTCCAGTTCTAACTGTTGCTTCCTGACCTGCATACAGGTTTCTCAAGAGACAGGTCAGATGGTCTGGTCATGGTAATTGGGCCAGAAAACCAGGAAGTTGCTAACAAGTGGGAGCTTTACCAAGACACATACAATCCTGATGGTGGGAGATAAGCATTACAAAAATAAGGGGAACCCTTCACATCAAAGTCATTTTTGGGGCCTGTGATTGAAGAGAGAAATCAGAAATCTATGGCTGCAGAGAGTCTTCCCTATAACCAGCTGACAGAGGAAGAGAAAGCCTGAATATGGTTGACAAGTGGGTGAGTTTGCCATGTAAGGGCAGGTCAAAAATGAACAATGACTAACAGTAGCTCATCAACAGTTGCTTTATAAGAGCGTCCTCAGCTTTAAGCTTTCCTAGAGATGGTCATGGATGAAGGAAATTGCTTCACCAAAGGAAATGCTTCCTTCCAGGACAGTCTACATCCTGTCAGCTAAAGAACCATACTCCTTGACATCCGAGCTCCAGAGTTCCCAGTAGAGTCAGCTGGGATCTTCAGTGGGACTTCATCACAAGACAACTTCTCCTTCTACCCAACCACAGATATTGATCCCAAGAGCACCCCCAAGGGACTTCCCTGGCAGTCCAGTTGATGACTCTATGCTTCCATTGCAGGGATGCCAGTTCCATCATTGGTCAGGGAACTGGGATTCTGCATGTCTTTTGGTGTGGCCAAAAGAAAAGATAAAAAAGCTAATGCAAGAGTGTGCATGCCCAGTTGCTCAGTTGTGTCCAGTTGCTTTGCAATTCCATGGTCTATAACCCACCAGCTCCTCTGTCCATTAGATTTTTTCAAGCTAGAGTACTGGAGTGGGTTGCCATTTCCTACTCCAAGGGATCTTCCCAACACAGGAACTGAACTCACATCTCCGGCATTGGCAGTTGGACTCTTTACTACTGTGCCACCTTGGAAAGCCCTACCCAAGGGCACTCCCTAATAAACATTCTGCATGCTAATCTCCATCTCAGAGTCTTGTTCCTATATAACCTATTTCCTATTCATCAAACACACACACACAAACACACACACACACATACACACACACATTATATGACCTCTGATTACCCACTGTTGAGGAAACTATAGGCTTCCCTGTTGGCTGAGAGAATAAAGAATCAGATGGTAGAGTGACTAACACTTAAAGCGTGTCCTGGAGATTTCATGCTAAGCTTAAAAGGCTCTGAAAATAGCCTGTCTTCAGAAGGACTCCTCAGGAGTCCCATGACTCCTTGAGGGCAGTTGAACTCAATTTTGTTGCCCCCTGTGATTTCTGTACCTAGAGAAGTCACAGAGCAAACTCTTTTAAGGGGGCATGTGGTAATAAGCACATCATAGCTCCCTCACCAGCAAGGACCCAGAGAAGGCCAGGAGAGCTGAGTTCATCCCCCTGAGAAGCTAGCAGGCAGGTTTCCCCAACTAAGAAAATTCATGCCACAGAAAGTCTGGGCTGTGCTGTCTTCTTTGATGAGAAACAGAGAAAAATCAAAACCTGCTCAGACAGAAGTTAAGAAAGAGACAGGGATGTGAGGCAGTATCAAGAAAATGCTTGACCCCTTTAGAATCTAGAGCAATCTTCTCTTTGTCCTTCCTCTCAACTCTTCTTGCTTATCACTGGCTAGAAGGTCAAAAAGATCATCTTTTTGATAAGTGAACTTCACCCAATTTGGTAGAGAAAGAAGAACAGATTTAAAAAAAAAAACCCGTGAAAAATGAAAAGATATCTGGTTATGGACAGTGAGCATCAATGGACTGACTACCTGCCTAACCATCCACATCAATCAGGTACTTATTTCAGCCTCAAAATTCAGTTTTTGAATTTGATCAAGTTCCAAAAAAATCACATGGACACTATGTATAACAGAAGTCAGCCTAACACATAAGACTCACTTTGTGTGTTATGACCATCCTATTTGACCACTATGCCAGGGTATGTTGTTATCCCATGGTTCTTGAGGAAGCAGGCCCCCTGCTTCCCCCTGGATGGGGGGAACTTAGTAGAAAAGAAAAACTTTTCCCCTCACAGACACATCCCAGGCTTTTAGAATAATTTCTTCACCTTCTCACTTTCACAAATTCCTTCCATTTTTTAAAGTACTCAGCATAGATGAGCACAGGAAATCCAATCTTACTTCACCATTTCGAATCTGCTTCATCTCACATTCCCCAGTCATTCCCTTCGCAAACATTTTTTGAGGATTTATCTTTTATAAACTGCACTTATACATGCTATTTTATTATCTTTTTAGAATACCTAAGAATGCTCAGTGAGCAAGTAATGAAAGTCAGGGACAAACTCCCACCTTCTACTTCCAAGTTCACTGCACTTTCTACTAAACCCTCAATCACATACACATTTATTGTTCCAGCCATCAAAGACCAAATTTTCCCTTATTTTGCTTATGTATGAATCCTGCCTATTAGAATTTTAAAATTCTAAAATCTGTTCAGCACAGAAAACATAGATTTCCCATTGTAACAGCACAGGTATGTTCTTAACGTGGGATGAAAAACATTTAAAGAAAACAAAATATTTGTGTATATGTCAAAATAAAAAACAATTAAACTAGGAGCCAAGATGGCGGAGGAGTAGGACAGGGAGACCACTTTCTCTCCTACAAATTCATCAAAAGAATATCTGAACGGAGAGCAAACTTCACAAAACAACTTCTGATCGCTAGCTGAGGTCATCAGGCGCCCAGAAAAGCAGCCCATTGTCTTCAAAAGGAGGTAGGACAAAATATAAAAGATAAAAAGTGAGACAAAAGCGCTAAGGACGGAGAACCGTCCAGGGAAGCTAGTCTTTAGAGGACGTTTCCAGACACCGGGAAACCCTCTCACTGGCAGGCCTGGGGGAAGTATTTGAATCTAGGAGGCAACCTGACTGGGAGGGAAACAATAAATAAAACCCACAGATTACGTGCCTAAAAGCAACTCTCAGCAGAAAAGTGCCCCAGACACCCGCATCCGCCACCAGCAAGTGGGGGCGGCACGGAGAGGAGCGGGCAGCATTGCTTGGGGCAGAGTCCGGGCCTGAGTGCCCTGAGGACAATCGGAGGGATTGTGAGTTGCCAACTTGAACTGTGGGAGAGCAAGAGAGAGAGAAAATCGAACGGCCGGAGCATGCTGCCGGCCGTTCGCGGAACGGGGGGGACCGAGAGAGTCTGGAGAGGGGCTCGCAGACTGCGGACCGGCCGGACCCGCCGCAGGCGGGAGCAGGTCGCGGCGAGACACAGCGCGCAGGCACCTGACCGACGCGGGCGGGGACTGGGGCTGGGGACGCAGAGGGCAGAAGGGGCACGCATCCAACTGGCGCTGGCAGAAACCGAGATTGGGACCTTGGAAGGCAGTGAGTGCGCCGCACCCGGAGAGAGTGCGCCTGTCAAGCTCCTGGCTGCCTGGACCGCTCTGACGGGGGAAGGCACAAGAGTGGACGCAGCCTTTTGTTCCGCGCTGTTGTGGAACACTCGAGGGCTGGAGCTGCGCGCAGCGCGCTGCATATAGAGCAGCGGGATCCTGAGCAGCGCAGACCGAGAAAGCAGCGCCAGCCCCTCCCCGCAGCGTCAGCCCCTCCCAGCAGCGCGACAGAACTAGCTACCTGAATAAGAGTCCACCTCCGCCCGCCTGTGTCAGGGCGGAAATGAGGCTCTGAAGAAACCGGCAAACAGAAGCCAAATAAACAAAGGGAACCGCTTCAGAAGGGACTGGTGCAACAGATTAAAATCCCTGTAGAAAACACCGATTACACCGGACTAGGCCTGTAGATATCGAGAAGTCTAAGCTGGAACGAGGAGATATCTGAAACTGAGTCGAACTGACACTGACCGCAACAGCTCAAGAGAAATTCCTAGTTATATTTTTACTTTTTTTTTTTTTTTTAAAAGAAAAATAAATTTTTTTTTCTTTTTTATTTTTCCTCTTTTATTTTCCTTTAAAATTCCCTATTACTCCCCCATCACTCCTTAACTTTCATTTACGATTTTTTTAATTAGGGAAAATTCTTTTTTTTTTTTTCTTTTTTTCTCCTTTTTTCTCTTCTATTTTCTATTTTTCTTTTTCTCTTATTTCTTTTAAAGTCCTCTAGTACGCCTCTACTACTCTTTAATTTTCATTTTCAATACACTATAACCTTACCAAAAAAAAAAAAAAAAAGAGAAGCCCTATTTTTTAAACTGAACTTCATATATATTTTTGAAAATTTTTTTTGTGTGTGTTTTGGTTTTTGTTTTTAATATAGTATTTTTAAGAGTCTAATCTCTACTCTAGATTTTTAATTTTTGTTTTTCAATATATGATATAAATTGTGAACATTTAAGAATCCAATATTCAGTTCCCATTTTTATTCAGGAGTGTGTTGATTATTCTCTCCCAATCTTGACTCTCTGTTTTCTACCTCAGAACACCTCTATTTCCTCCTTTCCCCTTTTCTTCCCAATCCAATTCTGTGAATCTTGGTGGGTGTCTGGGCTACAGAGAACATTCTGGGATCAGACAACTGCGTAGATCTGTCTCTCTCCTCTTGATTCCCCCCTTTTCTCCTCCTGCTCAACACTATCTCCCTCCTCCCTCTCCTCTTCTTCATGTAACTCTGTGAACCTCTCTGGGTGTCCCTAACGGGGGAGAATCTTTTCGCCGTTAACCTAGAAGTTTTATTATCAGTGCTGTGTAGTTGGAGAAGTCCTCAGACTACAGGAAGAATAAAACTGAAATCCAGAGGCAGGAGACTTAAGCCCAAAACCTGAGAACACCAGAAAACTCCTGACTACATGGAACTTTAAGTAATAAGTGACCATCGAAAAGCCTCCATACCTACACTGACACCAACCACCACCCAAGAGCCGATAAGTTTTAGAGCAAGACATACCAAGCAAATTCTCCAGCAACGCAGGAACATAGCCCTGAACATCAACATACAGGCTGCCCAAGGTGACACCTAACACATAGACCCATCTCAAAAATCATTACTGAGCACTCCATTGCTCTCCAGAGAGAAGAAATCAAGTTCCACACACCAGAACACCGACGCAAACTTTCCTAACCAGGAAACCTTGACAAGCCAATCGTCTAAACCCACCCACTGGGAAAAACCTCCACAATAAAAAGGAATCACAGACCTCCAGAATACAAAAAGCCCAGTTCAGACACAGCAACCTAAACAAGATGAAAAGGCAGAGAAATACCCAACAGGTAAAGGAACATGAAAAATGCCCACCAAGTCAAACAAAAGAGGAGGAGATAGGGAATCTACCTGAAAAAGAATTTAGAATAATGATAATAAAAATGATCCAAAATCTTGAAAACAAAAGAGAGTTACAGATAAATAGCCTGGAGACAAAGATTGAGAAGATGCAAGCAATGTTTAATAAGGACCTAGAAGAAATAAAAAAGAGTCAATTAAAAATGAATAATGCAATAAATGAGATCAAAAACACTCTGGAGGGAACCAACAGTAGAATAATGGAGACAGAAGATAGGATAAGTGAGGTAGAAGATAAAATGGTGGAAATAAATGAAGCAGAGAGGAAAAAAGAAAAAAGGATCAAAAGAAATGAAGACAACCTCAGGGACCTCTGGGAAAATGTGAAACGCCCCAACATTCGAATCATAGGAGTCCCAGAAGAAGACGACAAAAAGAAAGGCCATGAGAAAATCCTCGAGGAGATAATAGCTGAAAACTTCCCTAAAATGGGGAAGGAAATAGCCACCCAAGTCCAAGAAACCCAGAGAGTCCCAAACAGGATAAACCCAAGGCAAAACACCCCAAGACACATATTAATCAAATTAACAAAGATCAAACACAAAGAACAAATATTAAAAGCAGCAAGGGAGAAACAACAAATAACACACAAAGGGATTCCCATAAGGATAACAGCTGATCTATCAATAGAAACCCTCCAGGCCAGAAGGGAATGGCAGGACATACTGAAAGTAATGAAAGAGAATAACCTACAACCTAGATTACTGTACCCAGCAAGGATCTCATTCAGATATGAAGGAGCATTCAAAAGCTTTACAGACAAGCAAAAGCTGAGAGAATTCAGCACCACCAAACCAGCTCTTCAACAAATGCTAAAGGATCTTCTCTAGACAGGAAATGCAGAAAGGCTGTATAAACGTGAACCCAAAACAACAAAGTAAATGGCAATGGGACCATACCTATCAATAATTACCTTAAATGTAAATGGGTTGAATGCCCCAACCAAAAGACAAAGATTGGCTGAATGGATACAAAAACAAGACCCCTATATATGCTGTCTGCAAGAGACCCACCTCAAAGCAAGAGACACATACAGACTAAAAGTGAAGGGCTGGAAAAAAATATTTCACGCAAACGGAGACCAAAAGAAAGCAGGAGTCGCAATACTCATATCAGATAAAATAGACTTTCAAATAAAGGATGTGAAAAGAGACAAAGAAGGACACTACATAATGATCAAAGGATTAATGCAAGAAGAAGATATAACAATTATAAATATATATGCACCCAACATAGGAGCACCGCAATATGTACGGCAAACGCTAACAAGTATGAAAGAGGAAATTAATAGTAACACAATAATAGTGGGAGACTTTAATACCCCACTCACAACTATGGATAGATCAACTAAACAGAAAATTAACAAGGAAACACAACTTTAAATGACACAATGGACCAGCTAGACCTAATTGATATCTATAGGACATTTCACCCCAAAACAATCAACTTCACCTTTTTCTCAAGTGCACACGGAACCTTCTCCAGAATAGATCACATCCTGGGCCATAAATCTGGTCTTGGAAAATTCAAAAAAATGGAAATCATTCCAGTCATCTTTTCTGACCACAGTGCAGTAAGATTAGATCTCAATTACAGGAAAAAAATTGTTAAAAATTCAAACATATGGAGGCTAAATAACACGCTTCTGAATAACCAACAAATCATAGAAGAAATCAAAAAAGAAATCAAAATATGCATAGAAATGAATGAAAATGAAAACACAACAACCCAAAACCTATGGGATACTGTAAAAGCAGTGCTAAGGGGAAGGCTCATAGCATTACAGGCCACATCAAGAAACAAGAAAAAAACCAAATAAATAACCTAACTCTACACCTAAAGCAATTAGAGAAGGAAGAAATGAAGAACCCCAGGGTTAGCAGAAGGAAAGAAATCTTAAAAATTAGGGCAGAAATAAATGCAAAAGAAACTAAAGAGACCATAGCAAAAATCAACAAAGCTAAAAGCTGGTTTTTTGAAAAAATAAACAAAATTGACAAACCATTAGCAAGACTCATTAAGAAACAAAGAGAGAAGAACCAAATTAACAAAATTAGAAATGAAAATGGAGAGATCACAACAGACAACACTGAAATACAAAGGATCATAAGAGACTACTACCAGCAGCTCTATGCCAATAAAATGGACAACTTGGATGAAATGGACAAATTCTTAGAAAAGGTATAACCTTCCAAACTGAACCAGGAAGAAATAGAAGATCTTAACAGACCCATCACAAGCAAGGAAATCGAAACTGTAATCAAAAATCTTCCAGCAAACAAAAGCCCAGGACCAGATGGCTTCACAGCTGAATTCTACCAAAAATTTAGAGAAGAGCTAACACCTATCTTACTCAAACTCTTCCAGAAAATTGCAGAGAAGGTAAACTTCCAAACTCATTCTATGAGGCCACCATCACCCTAATTCCAAAACCAGACAAAGATGCCACAAAAAAAGAAAACTACAGGCCAATATCACTGATGAACATAGATGCAAAAATCCTTAACAAAATTCTAGCAAACAGAATCCAACAACATATTAAAAAAATCATACACCATGACCAAGTGGGCTTTATCCCAGGAATGCAAGGATTCTTTAATATCCGCAAATCAATCAATGTAATACACCACATTAACAAATTGAAAGATAAAACCATATGATTATCTCAATAGATGCAGAGAAAGCCTTTGACAAAATTCAACACCCATTTATGATTAAAACTCTCCAGAAAGCAGGAATAGAAGGAACATACCTCAACATAATAAAAGCTATATATGACAAACCCACAGCAAGTATCACCCTCAATGGTGAAAAATTGAAAGCATTTCCCCTGAAATCAGGAACAAGACAAGGGTGCCCACTCTCACCACTGCTATTCAACATAGTGTTGGAAGTTTTGGCCACAGCAATCAGAGCAGAAAAAGAAGTAAAAGGAATCCAGATAGGAAAAGAAGAAGTGAAACTCTTGCTGTTTGCAGATGACATGATCCTCTACATAGAAAACCCTAAAGACTCTACCAGAAAATTACTAGAGCTAATCAATGAATATAGCAAAGTTGCAGGATATAAAATTAACACACAAAAATTCCTTGCATTCCTATATACTAACAATGAAAAAACAGAAAGAGCAATTAAGGAAACAATACCATTCACCACTGCAACAAAAAGAATAAATACTTAGGAATATATCTACCTAAAGATACAAAAGACCTATACATAGAAAACTATAAAACACTGATGAAAGAAATCAAAAGGACCCAAAACAGATGGAGAAACATTTACCATGCTCATGGATTGGAAGAATCAATATTGTCAAAATGGCTATTCTACCCAAAGCAATCTATAGATTCAATGCAATCCCTATCAAGCTACCAACGGTATTTTTCACAGAACTAGACCAAAGAATTTCACAATTTGTATGGAAATCCAAAAATCTCGAATAGCCAAAGTAATCTTGAGAAAGAAGAATGGAACTGGAGGAATCAACCTGCCTGACTTCAGACTCTACTACAAAGCCACAGTCATCAAGACAGTATGGTACTGGCACAAAGACAGAAATATAGATCAATGGAACAGAATAGAAAGCCCAGAGATAAATCCACGAACCTATGGACACCTTATCTTTGACAAAGGAGGCAAGGATATACAATGGAAAAAAGACAACCTCTTTAACAAGTGGTGCTGGGAAAACTGGTCAACCACTTGTAAAAGAATGAAACTAGAACACTTTCTAACACCATACACAAAAATAAACTCAAAATGGATTAAAGATCTAAATGTAAGACCAGAAACTATAAAACTCCTAGAGGAGAACATAGGCAAAACACTCTCCGACATAAATCACAGCAAGATCCTCTATGACCCACCTCCCAGAATATTGGAAATAAAAGCAAAACTAAACAAATGGGACCTAATGAAACTTAAAAGCTTTTGCACTACAAAGGAAACTATAAGGAAGGTGAAAAGACAGCCCTCAGATTGGGAGAAAATAATAGCAAATGAAGAAACAGACAAAGGATTAATCTCAAAAATATACAAGCAACTCCTGCAGCTCAATTCCAGAAAAATAAATGACCAAACAAAAAATGGGCCAAAGAACTAAACAGACATTTCTCCAAAGAAGACATACAGATGGCTAACAAACACATGAAAAGATGCTCAACATCACTCATTATCAGAGAAATGCAAATCAAAACCACCATGAGGGACCATTACACGCCAGTCAGGATGGCTGCTATCCAAAAGTCTACAAGCAATAAATTGCTGGAGAGGGTGTGGAGAAAAGGGAACCCTCTTACACTGTTGGTGGGAATGCAAACTAGTACAGCCGCTATGGAAAACAGTGTGGAGATTTCTTAAAAAACTGGAAATAGAACTGCCATATGACCCAGCAATCCCACTTCTGGGCATATACACCATGAGGAAACCAGATCTGAAAGAGGCACGTGCACCCCAAGTTCATCACAGCACTGTTGTATAAAGCCAGACAGAAGCAACCTAGGATGCCATTAGGCAGATGAATGGATTTAAGGAAGCTGTGGTACATATCTACACCATGGAATTATTTACTCAGCTGTTAAAAGAAATTCATTTGAACCAGTTCTAATGAGATGGATAAAACTGGAGCCCATTATACAGAGTGAAGTAAGCCAGAAGAAAAGAACAACAGCATACTACACAAAAAACTATATAATGGCAAATATTAGGAAAGATGGTAACGACAACACCTATACTGCAAAACCAGAAAAAGAGACACAAGAAGTAAGATACAAGACATTTAGAAACTCTGTGGGAAGAAGGTGAAGAAGGTGGAATGTTTCGAAAGAACAGCATGTATATTATCTATGGTGAAACAGATCACCAGCCCAGGTGGGATGCATGAGACAAGTGCTCGGGCCTGGTGCACTGGGAAGACCCAGAGGAATCGGGTGGAGAGGGAGGTGGGAGGGGGGATCGGGATGGGGAATACGTGTAAATCTATTGCTGATTCATGTCAATGTATGACAAAACCCACTGAAAAAATAAATAAAAAATAAATGAAAACAATTAAACTGAGAAAAAATAGATCTTCAGCATGATTGTTTCAGATATATACTTGTAAATGTAAGGCGAGTGTGGAGAAACAGAGAGCGAGCTGGGCAGTCAGGCAAGAAAAGAGAAATTGATTAGAGGGCAATGAGAGAGTGACTGGCCCTTAAGGAGAACCAGCATCCTCCTTTTCTGATGGGGTCTTTCTTGCACTTCGATGATGAAAAATTCTCTGAAGGAATGGTTATTTTTTGGCCTTATCTGATTCCTGTGGTCACTGTAGCCAGAGGTCTGGAATCTGGTGGTCTCCTCATAGCCTTGAGAAGGGAGGCGCCAGTGGGAAAATGGCATGTCATTTGGGCAATTTGGTCAGTCTCAAGGATCACCGTGACTTTAATCTTTGTTTGCGAGGTCAACATAAAGAGCCATTTTAACAATGAGCCCCCATGTAGGCCCTGTCAGTATAGTTTTATGAAAATATGAAAAAATGGCATAGTGCTTAAAATCTGAGATTTAGAATTAATTGAGAGTTTGATTCCTATGTCTGTTAGATACTTGACATATGGCCTTTTACTTTGCCTCCATATCTGTTTTCTCACTGGAAAAAAAAAATGAGAAGAAAGATAGTTTAGCCTGACAAGGTTGTCATGAGAATTAAAGTACATCCTAAATGAAGGAAGTGCTTAATCACAGTTTACTCTCAGATTATTCAAAGCATGGACAAAAGTACCATCTAAAAAGGTGTTGTAAACTCATAACCAAGTTCATTTGACCATTTGAGCATTAGCGTGTGAGAGCTAGGGTCATTTTAGTTATCAGATTCATTGATTTTTGAGAACATATACAAATACTTTGTTGGGGACAAACTCATTGGCAATGATGATAATTGGAAGAAGACAGTGGTCTCAAATATTTACTGTGTCCCTGGCACCATTCTAAGTGCTTTAAGCACAAGGTATTGTGAAAACCTTCATGTCCCATCACTTCATGGCAAATAGATGGGGAAACAGTGGAAACAGTGGCTGACTTTATTTTTCTGGGCTCCAAAATCACTACAGATGGTGATTGCAGCCATGAAATTAAAAGACGCTTACTCCTTGGAAGGAAAGTTATGACCAACTTAGACAGCATATTAAAAAGCAGAGACATTACTTTGCCAACAAAGGTCCATCAATTCAAGGCTATGGTTTTTGCTGTGGTCATGTATGTATGTGAGAGCTGGAATATAAAGAAAGCTGAGCACTGAAGAATTGATGCTTTTGAACTGTGGTGTTGGAGAAGACCCTTGAGAATCCCTTGGACTGCAAAAAGATCCACCCAGTCCATCCTCAAGATCAGTCCTGGGTGTTTGTTGGAAGGACTGATGCTGAAGCTGAAACTCCAATACTTGGCCACCTCATGCGAAGAGTTGACTCATTGGGAAAGACCCTGATGCTGGGAGGGATTGGGGGCAGGAGGAGAAGAGGATGACAGAGGATGAGATGGCTGGATGGCATCACTGACTCAATGGGCATGAATTTGAGTAAACTGTGGGAGTTTATGATGGACAGGGAGGCCTGGCGTGCTGCAGTTTATGGGGTCGCAAAGAGTCGGACATGACTGAGTGACTGAACTGAACTGATTGTGAAAACCTCATAAAAATCTTATAGAGTAACTATTATTCTGTGTGCTCAGATGCTCAGTCATATTCAACTCTTTTAAACCCCATGGACTGTAGCCAGCCAGGATCCTCTGTTCATGGGATTCTCCTGGCAAGAATACTTAAGTGGGTTGTCATTTCCTTCTCCAGAGATTCTTCCCAACACAGGGGTCGAAACTATGTATCCTGTGCTTCCTGGATGGGCAGGCAGGTCCCTTACCACTGACACCACCTGGGAAATCCACAGGGTAAATATTAGTATGCTCTATTTACAGATGAAAAAACTGACGTTTCAAGATATTTATTAACTTGCCTGTTAAAAACCAGTGGGAAAGTAAGCATTTATTTTAACGTGAATGAATGGATGGACAAATGATTCCTGGAACTGCTATTATAAATTACATATCCAATGAGCCCTTTCTCACTTTCTGGATGAAAAATTTAAAACACTTTGTGAGTATGAGGGTATCTGAATCAATATTGTTCATGGTAGCAAAGACCTATAGGACATCTAGGGAAACATTAAATCAAGCGTGCTGCATACCTACAATGGAAAGAGTCTTAATTAAAGAACCAAAACATAGATAGTTCTCCCCCCCAAAAAAATGTATAAAGAGAGGAAAACAGAATGAGGTACATGCCACAGCATTGTTAAAGTAAATGGAATAAAAACCCATACATAAAGCAATAGTTTATGTTGTTCAAGCAGATGCCTGCATGTGTGTTCCATAGCTTCAGTTGTGTCTGACTCTTTGCAATCCCATAGTATATAGCCCACCAGGCTCCTCTGTCTGTAGGATTTTCCAGGCAAGAATACTAGAATGGGTGGTCATTTCTTCCACCAGGGGCTCTCTCCAACCCAGGGATTGAATCCAAGTCTCCTATGGTGGATGTCTGTCCCAGATGTATTTTATACATGCCTTTGGTAACACTGACATCTTGCCTTCTGGCAGCCATGGCCTTTGACTGCTATGTGGCCATCTGTGATCCCTTCCACTACGTTACCATCATGAGTCACCACTGCTGTGTCCTGCTAGTGGCCTTCTCCTGCTCACTGCCACACCTCCTCTCACTCCTACACATACTTTTGCTGAATCAGCTCACTTTCTGTGACTCCAGTGTTATCTATCACTTCATCTGCGACATCAAGCCTCTGCTGAAATTGTCCTGCTTCTCCATATTTGTCAATTATTTCACAATAATGAAGAAGGACTGGTTGTTTTAGGTGACCCCCTTCTTATGTGTTGTTATCGCTTATGTGTGAATCCTTGTTTCAGTTTCAGGATCCCCTCAGCTGCTGGGAAACACAAAGCCTTCTCCATCTGTGGCTCCCACTTTACTGTGGTGATCCTGTTTTATGGAAGCATCTTTTATGTCTATTTACAGCCCTTGTCCAACTACACTGTTTGGGACTGAGTGGCTATAACTGTCTACACAGTTCTGTCCTCCATGCTCAACCCTTTCATCTATAGTATGAGAAACAAAGACATGAAGAGGGGCCTGGGGAAGCTGATTGGCAAGAGGAAATCCTAGCCAAAAGCTTTCTGGACATGTTCATAGGTTTTGCTGCTGGTTTCTGATACACACAACAAACTCTTGTAAGTCAGCAAGTATGACTCACATATGTCATAGATGTTGGATTGTGTCCACTTCTTTACACATGCAACTATCAACCACAGAGACATTATGATGATTCAGTAATAGGATTCAGGTCTACCAAAATCTTGACTTCCACTTTTCATATATCTATATCTCTCTTCCTATCTTCCTCTTCTCCAGGAAACCACATCTTTATTCATTTGCTTTAAGTGCTGTTGAAACCTATGTCCTCCCCCCAAATTTCCTGTAACTGATTTACATCTGTTCAATGACTTTTGATTCCCTTAATATCCTTCTGCTTTTAGTGAAATTTCTGTGATGAACTAGTTTTTTGAAAATCTTTGCAGCGACTTAGAAAAAGAAGCAGCTAGACGGAGAGTGACATGATTGAGACACTTACAAAACTGAACTTCCACCAAGTGAGGAATGTGTCTTGTCCAACAGTTATACGGAGATTGTGCCCCTTCCTTCTTCTATGTTTTTGACCACAGGATATTCTGGGCTCTGTAGTGAACAAAAGTTCAACTCTTAGCCCTGCTTAGTCAATTGACCTATTAGTTCAGCACACAACTGCCCTGATAATCAGACCAGGGTGCATGAGGCTGAGCTGCCTCTGGGTCTCTACCCTGGTCATCTGATATGTGTGTCTCAAGGCACACTGGTCCTCTTGCCCCCTCTCTTAGCTTCAGTTCCCCTTAGAGATTCCCCTATTGCCACCATCATAACTATCCACATGTCTGCTTCCCATAGAAAGAGTTGCCTGTACTTAGAATTATTCTCAGTAGCTTTTGAGCAGAGACTTACAATTCATATGTGAACACTGAAGACAGATACAACTAAGAGCTCCCAGTGCCATGCAGAGATATATTAAGCTGCTCTGGGAAGTTAGAGAGTCATCTAGACAAGGATTTTATTCTGTTCATTTTTGTTTCATACTTTATTCTCCATTATTTAGTCTGTGGTTTTAGGCTTTATTTTATAACAATATTTTATCATTTATTAATACTATACTCCTACATTCTTCCCAGGGTTACTATTCAGTAGGTCACATGTGGGGCTTGTGAATCTGCATTTTAATAAGCAGGCCAAGAAAAAATTAACCTGAGCTTTAAAAAATTTTTTTTGTTTTGTTTTTTTATTTTTTGTTGTGCTGGGTCTTTGTTGCTGCATGGGCTTTTCCCAGTTGCTGTGAAAAGGACTACTCTTCCTCTGTGCACAGGCTTCTCATTGCGATGGCATCTCTTGTAGTGGAGCATGGGCTCTAGGTGCACACGGGTTCAGTAATTGTAGAGCACGGTCTCAGTTGCTCTGCAGCATGTGGAATCTTCTCAGACCAGGACTCAAACCCATGTCCCCTACCTTGGCAGATTGATTCTTAACCACTGGAACCACCAAGGAAATCACTAAACTGATTTTATGTGAGAAGCTTCATTACTGAACATTTCTGATCACTCCTTATGTCCCATTGTTTGAGTTTCTTA
>NC_057390.1:88648653-88684241 GCF_019320065.1 Cervus canadensis | reverse complement strand
TGTGTGTTTTGGGTTTTGTTTTTAATATATTATTTTTAAGAGTCTAACCTCTACTCTAGATTTTTAATTTTTGATTTTCAGTATATGATATAAATTGTGGACATTTAAGAATCCAATATTCAGTTCCCATTTTTATTCAAGAGTGTGTTAATTATTCTGTCCCAATCTTGACTCTCTGTTTTCTACCTCAGAACACCTCTATTTCCTCCTTTCCCCTTCTCTTCCCAATCCAATTCTGTGAATCTTTGTGGGTGTCTGGGCTACAGAGAACACTCTGGGAACAGACAACTGCGTAGATCTGTCTCTCTCCTCTTGAGTCCCCCTTTTTCTCCTCCTGCTCATCTCTATCTCCCTCCTCCCTCTCCTCTTCTTCATGTAACTCTGTGAACCTCTCTGGGTGTCCCTAACGGGGGAGAATCTTTTCACCATTAACCTAGAAGTTTTATTATCACTGCTGTATAGTTGGAGAAGTCCTGAGACTACAGGAAAAATAAAACTGAAATCCAGAGGCAGGAGACTTAAGCCCAAAACCTGAGAACACCAGAAAACTCCTGACTACACAGAACATTAAGTAATAAGAGACCATCCAAAAGCCTCCATACCTACACTGAAACCAACCACCACCCAAGAGCCAATAAGTTTTAGAGCAAGACATACCACGCAAATTCTCCAGCAATGCAGGAACATAGCCCTGAACGTCAACATACAGGCTGCCCAAGGTGACACCTAACACATAGACCCATCTCAAAACTCATTACTGGGCACTCCATTGCTCTCCAAAGAGAAGAAATCAAGTTCCATGCACCAGAACACCGACACAAGCTTCCTTAACCAGGAAACCTTGACAAGTCAATCGTCTAACCCCACCCACTGGGTAAAACCTCCACAATAAAAAGGAACCACAGACCTCCAGAATACAGAAAGCCCACTCCAGACACAGCAGTCTAAACAAGAGGAAAAGTCAAAGAAATACCCAACAGGTAAAGGAACATGAAAAATGCCCACCAAGTCAAACAAAAGAGGAGGAGATAGGGAATCTACCTGAAAAAGAATTTAGAATAATGATAATAAAAATGATCCAAAATCTTGAAAACAAAATGGAGTTACAGATAAATACCCTGGAGACAAAGATTGAAAAGATGCAAGAAATGTTTAATAAAGACCTAGAAGAAATAAAAAAGAGTCAATTAAAAATGAATAATGCAATGAATGAGATCAAAAACACTCTGGAGGGAACCAAGAGTAGAATAATGGAGACAGAAGATAGGATAAGTGAGGTAGAAGATAAAATGTTAGAAATAAATGAAGCAGAGGAAAAAAGAAAAAAGAATCAAAAGAAATGAGGACAACCTCAGGGACCTCTGGGACAATATGAAACGCCCCAACATTTGAATCATAGGAGTCCCAGAAGAAGAAGACAAAAAGAAAGGCCATGAGAAAATACTTGAGGAGATAATAGCTGAAAACTTCCCTAAAATGGGGAAGGAAATAGCCACCCAAGTCCAAGAAACCCAGAGAGTCCCAAACAGGATAAACCCAAGGCAAAACACCACAAGACACATATTAATCAAATTAACAAAGATCAAACACAAAGAACAAATACTAAAAGCAGCAAGGGAGAAACAACAAATAACACACAAAGGGATTCCCATAAGGATAACAGCTGATCTTTCAATAGAAACCCTCCAGGCCAGAAGGGAATGGCAGGACATACTGAAAGTAATGAAAGAGAATAACCTACAACCTAGATTACTGTATCCAGCAAGGATCTCATTCAGATATGAAGGAGAATTCAAAAGCTTTACAGATAAGCAAAAGCTGAGAGAATTCAGCACAACCAAACCAGCTCTTCAACAAATGCTAAAGGATCTTCTCTAGACAGGAAATGCAGAAAAGGTTGTATAAACGCTGAACCCAAAACAACAAAGTAAATGGCAACGGGACCACACCTATCAATAATTACCCTAAATGTAAATGGGTTGAATGCCCCAACCAAAGACAAAGACTGGCTGAATGGATACAAAAACAAGACCCCTATATATGCTGTCTACAAGAGACCCACCTCAAAACAAGAGACACATACAGACTAAAAGTGAAGGGCTGGAAAAAATATTTCATGCAGACGGAGACCAAAAGAAAGCAGGAGTCGCAATACTCATATCAGATAAAATAGACTTTCAAATAAAAGCTGTGAAAAGAGACAAAGAAGGACACTACATAATGATCAAAGGATCAATCCAAGAAGAAGATATAACAAATATAAATATATATGCACCCAACATAGGAGCACCGCAATATGTACGGCAAACACTAATGAGCTTATGATATAGAAATTAATAGTAACACAATAATTAGTGGGAGACTTTAATTACCCCACTCACACCTTATGGATAGATCAACTAAAACAGAAAATTAACAAGGAAACACAAACTTTAAATGACACAATGGAACAGCTAGACCTAATTGATATCCTATAGGACATTTCACCCCAAACAATCAATTTCACCTTTTTCTCAAGTGCACATGGAACCTTCTCCAGAATAGATCACATCCTGGGCCATAAATCTAGCCTTGGTAAATTAAAAAAAATTGAAATCATCCCAGTCATCTTTTCTGACCACAGTGCAGTAAGATTAGATCTCAATTACAGGAAAAAAAAATGTTAAAAATTCAAACATATGGAGGCTAAATAACACGCTTCTGAATAACCAACAAATCATAGAAGAAATTTTTAAAAAATCAAGATAATCATAGAAATGAATGAAAATGGAAACACAACAACCCAAAACCTTATGGACCACTTTAAAAGCCAGTTGCTAAGGGGAAGGTTCATAGCATTATAGCCCTTACATCAAGAAACCAAGAAAAAAAGCCAAATAAATAACCTAACTCTACACCTAAAGCCAATTAGAGAAGTAAGAAATGAAGAACCCCAGGTTAGTAGAAGGGAAAGGGAAATTCTTAAAAATCAGGGCAGAAATAAATGCAAAAGAAACTAAAGAGACCATAGCAAAAATCAACAAAGCGAAAAGCTGGTTTTTTGAAAAAATAAACAAAATTGACAAACCATTAGCAAGACTCATTAAGAAACAAAGAGAGAAGAACCAAATTAACAAAATTAGAAATGAAAATGGAGAGATCACAACAGACAACACTGAAATACAAAGGATCATAAGAGACTACTTCCAGCAGCTCTATGCCAATAAAATGGACAACTTGGAAGACATGGACAAATTCTTAGAAAAGTATAACTTTCCAAAACTGAACCAGGAAGAAATAGAAGATCTTAACAGACCCACCACAGGCAAGGAAATCGAAACTGTAATCAAAAATCTTCCAGCAAACAAAAGCCCAGGACCAGATGGCTTCACAGCTGAATTCTACCAAAAATTTAGAGAAGAGCTAACACCTATCTTACTCAAACTCTTCCAGAAAATTGCAGATGAAGGTAAACTTCCAAACTCATTCTATGAGGCCACCATCACCCTAATTCCAAAACCAGACAAAAAAAAAAAAAAAAAAGAAACCTACAGGCAATATCACTTGAGAACATAGATGCAAAAATCCTTACAAAAATTCTAGCAAACAGAATCCAGACAACATATTAAAAATCATACACCTACGACCAAGTGGGCTTTTATCCAGGAAGCAGGTTCTTTAATATGCGCAAAATCAATCATGTAATACACCACATTAACAAATTGAAAGATAAAAGCCATATGATTATCTCAATAGATGCAGAGAAAGCCTTTGACAAAATTCAACACCCATTCATGATTAAAACTCTCCAGAAAGCAGGAATAGAAGGAACATACCTCAACATAATAAAAGCTATATATGACAAACCCACAGCAAGTATCACCCTCAATGGTGAAAAATTGAAAGCATTTCCCCTGAAATCAGGAACAAGACAAGGGTGCCCACTCTCACCACTGTTACTCAACATAGTGTTGGAAGTTTTGGCCACAGCAACCAGAGCAGAAAAAGAAGTAAAAGGAATCCAGATAGGAAAAGAAGAAGTGAAACTCTTGCTGTTTGCAGATGACATGATCCTCTACATAGAAAACCCTAAAGACTCTACCAGAAAATTACTAGAGCTAATCAATGAATATAGCAAAGTTGCAGGATATAAAATTAACACACAAAAATTCCTTGCATTCCTATATACTAACAATGAAAAAACAGAAAGAGCAATTAAGGAAACAATACCATTCACCACTGCAACAAAAAGAATAAATACTTAGGAGTATATCTACCTAAAGAAACAAAAGACCTATACATAGAAAACTATAAAACACTGATGAAAGAAATCAAAGAGGACACAAACAGATGGAGAAACATACCGTGTTCATGGATTGGAAGAATCAATATTGTCAAAATGGCTATTCTACCCAAAGCAATCCATAGATTCAGTGCAATCCCTATCAAGCTACCAAGGGTATTTTTCACAGAACTAGACCAAAGAATTTCACAATTTGTATGGAAATACAAAAAAACCTCGAATAGCCAAAGTAATCTTGAGAAAGAAGAATGGAACTGAGGAATCAACCTGCCTGACTTCAGACTCTACTACAAAGCCACAGTCATCAAGACAGTATGGTACTGGCACAAAGACAGAAATATAGATCAATGGAACAGAATAGAAAGCCCAGAGATAAATCCACGAACCTATGGACACCTTATCTTTGACAAAGGAGGCAAGGATATACAATGGAAAAAAGACAACCTCTTTAACAAGTGGTGCTGGGAAAACTGGTCAACCACTTGTAAAAGAATGAAACTAGAACACTTTCTAACACCATACACAAAAATAAACTCAAAATGGATTAAAGATCTAAATGTAAGACCAGAAACTATAAAACTCCTAGAGGAGAACATAGGCAAAACACTCTCCGACATAAATCACAGCAAGATCCTCTATGACCCACCTCCCAGAATATTGGAAATAAAAGCAAAACTAAACAAATGGGACCTAATGAAACTTAAAAGCTTTTGCACTACAAAGGAAACTATAAGTAAGGTGAAAAGACAGCCCTCAGATTGGGAGAAAATAATAGCAAATGAAGAAACAGACAAAGGATTAATCTCAAAAATATACAAGCAACTCCTGCAGCTCAATTCCAGAAAAATAAATGACCCAATCAAAAAATGGGCCAAAGAACTAAACAGACATTTCTCCAAAGAAGACATACAGATGGCTAACAAACACATGAAAAGATGCTCAACATCACTCATTATCAGAGAAATGCAAATCAAAACCACAATGAGGTACCATTACACGCCAGTCAGGATGGCTGCTATCCAAAAGTCTACAAGCAATAAATGCTGGAGAGGGTGTGGAGAAAAGGGAACCCTCTTACACTGTTGGTGGGAATGCAAACTAGTACAGCCACTATGGAGAACAGTGTGGAGATTTCTTAAAAAACTGGAAATAGAACTGCCATATGACCCAGCAATCCCACTTCTGGGCATACACACTGAGGAAACCAGATCTGAAAGAGACACGTGCACCCCAATGTTCATCGCAGCACTGTTTATAATAGCCAGGACATGGAAGCAACCTAGATGCCCATCAGCAGATGAATGGATAAGGAAGCTGTGGTACATATACACCATGGAATATTACTCAGCCATTAAAAAGAATTCATTTGAATCAGTTCTAATGAGATGGATGAAACTGGAGCCCATTATACAGAGTGAAGTAAGCCAGAAAGATAAAGAACATTACAGCATACAAACACATATATATGGAATTTAGAAAGATGGTAACGACAACCCTATATGCAAAACAGAAAAAGAGACACAGAAGTACAGAACAGACTTTTGACTCTGTGGGAGAAGGTGAGGGTGGGATGTTTTGAAAACAGCAAGAGCATGTATACTATCTATGGTGAAACAGATCACCAGCCCAGGTGGGATGCATGAGACAAGTGCTCGGGCCTGGTGCACTGGGAAACCCAGAGGAATCGGTGGAGAGGGAGGTGGGAGGGGGGATCGGGATGGGGAATACGTGTAAATCTATTGCTGATTCATGTCAATGTATGACAAAACCCACTGAAAAAATAAATAAAAAATAAATGAAAACAATTAAACTGAGAAAAAATAGATCTTCAGCATGATTGTTTCAGATATATACTTGTAAATGTAAGGCGAGTGTGGAGAAACAGAGAGCGAGCTGGGCAGTCAGGCAAGAAAAGAGAAATTGATTAGAGGGCAATGAGAGAGTGACTGGCCCTTAAGGAGAACCAGCATCCTCCTTTTCTGATGGGGTCTTTCTTGCACTTCGATGATGAAAAATTCTCTGAAGGAATGGTTATTTTTTGGCCTTATCTGATTCCTGTGGTCACTGTAGCCAGAGGTCTGGAATCTGGTGGTCTCCTCATAGCCTTGAGAAGGGAGGCGCCAGTGGGAAAATGGCATGTCATTTGGGCAATTTGGTCAGTCTCAAGGATCACCGTGACTTTAATCTTTGTTTGCGAGGTCAACATAAAGAGCCATTTTAACAATGAGCCCCCATGTAGGCCCTGTCAGTATAGTTTTATGAAAATATGAAAAAATGGCATAGTGCTTAAAATCTGAGATTTAGAATTAATTGAGAGTTTGATTCCTATGTCTGTTAGATACTTGACATATGGCCTTTTACTTTGCCTCCATATCTGTTTTCTCACTGGAAAAAAAAAATGAGAAGAAAGATAGTTTAGCCTGACAAGGTTGTCATGAGAATTAAAGTACATCCTAAATGAAGGAAGTGCTTAATCACAGTTTACTCTCAGATTATTCAAAGCATGGACAAAAGTACCATCTAAAAAGGTGTTGTAAACTCATAACCAAGTTCATTTGACCATTTGAGCATTAGCGTGTGAGAGCTAGGGTCATTTTAGTTATCAGATTCATTGATTTTTGAGAACATATACAAATACTTTGTTGGGGACAAACTCATTGGCAATGATGATAATTGGAAGAAGACAGTGGTCTCAAATATTTACTGTGTCCCTGGCACCATTCTAAGTGCTTTAAGCACAAGGTATTGTGAAAACCTTCATGTCCCATCACTTCATGGCAAATAGATGGGGAAACAGTGGAAACAGTGGCTGACTTTATTTTTCTGGGCTCCAAAATCACTACAGATGGTGATTGCAGCCATGAAATTAAAAGACGCTTACTCCTTGGAAGGAAAGTTATGACCAACTTAGACAGCATATTAAAAAGCAGAGACATTACTTTGCCAACAAAGGTCCATCAATTCAAGGCTATGGTTTTTGCTGTGGTCATGTATGTATGTGAGAGCTGGAATATAAAGAAAGCTGAGCACTGAAGAATTGATGCTTTTGAACTGTGGTGTTGGAGAAGACCCTTGAGAATCCCTTGGACTGCAAAAAGATCCACCCAGTCCATCCTCAAGATCAGTCCTGGGTGTTTGTTGGAAGGACTGATGCTGAAGCTGAAACTCCAATACTTGGCCACCTCATGCGAAGAGTTGACTCATTGGGAAAGACCCTGATGCTGGGAGGGATTGGGGGCAGGAGGAGAAGAGGATGACAGAGGATGAGATGGCTGGATGGCATCACTGACTCAATGGGCATGAATTTGAGTAAACTGTGGGAGTTTATGATGGACAGGGAGGCCTGGCGTGCTGCAGTTTATGGGGTCGCAAAGAGTCGGACATGACTGAGTGACTGAACTGAACTGATTGTGAAAACCTCATAAAAATCTTATAGAGTAACTATTATTCTGTGTGCTCAGATGCTCAGTCATATTCAACTCTTTTAAACCCCATGGACTGTAGCCAGCCAGGATCCTCTGTTCATGGGATTCTCCTGGCAAGAATACTTAAGTGGGTTGTCATTTCCTTCTCCAGAGATTCTTCCCAACACAGGGGTCGAAACTATGTATCCTGTGCTTCCTGGATGGGCAGGCAGGTCCCTTACCACTGACACCACCTGGGAAATCCACAGGGTAAATATTAGTATGCTCTATTTACAGATGAAAAAACTGACGTTTCAAGATATTTATTAACTTGCCTGTTAAAAACCAGTGGGAAAGTAAGCATTTATTTTAACGTGAATGAATGGATGGACAAATGATTCCTGGAACTGCTATTATAAATTACATATCCAATGAGCCCTTTCTCACTTTCTGGATGAAAAATTTAAAACACTTTGTGAGTATGAGGGTATCTGAATCAATATTGTTCATGGTAGCAAAGACCTATAGGACATCTAGGGAAACATTAAATCAAGCGTGCTGCATACCTACAATGGAAAGAGTCTTAATTAAAGAACCAAAACATAGATAGTTCTCCCCCCCAAAAAAATGTATAAAGAGAGGAAAACAGAATGAGGTACATGCCACAGCATTGTTAAAGTAAATGGAATAAAAACCCATACATAAAGCAATAGTTTATGTTGTTCAAGCAGATGCCTGCATGTGTGTTCCATAGCTTCAGTTGTGTCTGACTCTTTGCAATCCCATAGTATATAGCCCACCAGGCTCCTCTGTCTGTAGGATTTTCCAGGCAAGAATACTAGAATGGGTGGTCATTTCTTCCACCAGGGGCTCTCTCCAACCCAGGGATTGAATCCAAGTCTCCTATGGTGGATGTCTGTCCCAGATGTATTTTATACATGCCTTTGGTAACACTGACATCTTGCCTTCTGGCAGCCATGGCCTTTGACTGCTATGTGGCCATCTGTGATCCCTTCCACTACGTTACCATCATGAGTCACCACTGCTGTGTCCTGCTAGTGGCCTTCTCCTGCTCACTGCCACACCTCCTCTCACTCCTACACATACTTTTGCTGAATCAGCTCACTTTCTGTGACTCCAGTGTTATCTATCACTTCATCTGCGACATCAAGCCTCTGCTGAAATTGTCCTGCTTCTCCATATTTGTCAATTATTTCACAATAATGAAGAAGGACTGGTTGTTTTAGGTGACCCCCTTCTTATGTGTTGTTATCGCTTATGTGTGAATCCTTGTTTCAGTTTCAGGATCCCCTCAGCTGCTGGGAAACACAAAGCCTTCTCCATCTGTGGCTCCCACTTTACTGTGGTGATCCTGTTTTATGGAAGCATCTTTTATGTCTATTTACAGCCCTTGTCCAACTACACTGTTTGGGACTGAGTGGCTATAACTGTCTACACAGTTCTGTCCTCCATGCTCAACCCTTTCATCTATAGTATGAGAAACAAAGACATGAAGAGGGGCCTGGGGAAGCTGATTGGCAAGAGGAAATCCTAGCCAAAAGCTTTCTGGACATGTTCATAGGTTTTGCTGCTGGTTTCTGATACACACAACAAACTCTTGTAAGTCAGCAAGTATGACTCACATATGTCATAGATGTTGGATTGTGTCCACTTCTTTACACATGCAACTATCAACCACAGAGACATTATGATGATTCAGTAATAGGATTCAGGTCTACCAAAATCTTGACTTCCACTTTTCATATATCTATATCTCTCTTCCTATCTTCCTCTTCTCCAGGAAACCACATCTTTATTCATTTGCTTTAAGTGCTGTTGAAACCTATGTCCTCCCCCCAAATTTCCTGTAACTGATTTACATCTGTTCAATGACTTTTGATTCCCTTAATATCCTTCTGCTTTTAGTGAAATTTCTGTGATGAACTAGTTTTTTGAAAATCTTTGCAGCGACTTAGAAAAAGAAGCAGCTAGACGGAGAGTGACATGATTGAGACACTTACAAAACTGAACTTCCACCAAGTGAGGAATGTGTCTTGTCCAACAGTTATACGGAGATTGTGCCCCTTCCTTCTTCTATGTTTTTGACCACAGGATATTCTGGGCTCTGTAGTGAACAAAAGTTCAACTCTTAGCCCTGCTTAGTCAATTGACCTATTAGTTCAGCACACAACTGCCCTGATAATCAGACCAGGGTGCATGAGGCTGAGCTGCCTCTGGGTCTCTACCCTGGTCATCTGATATGTGTGTCTCAAGGCACACTGGTCCTCTTGCCCCCTCTCTTAGCTTCAGTTCCCCTTAGAGATTCCCCTATTGCCACCATCATAACTATCCACATGTCTGCTTCCCATAGAAAGAGTTGCCTGTACTTAGAATTATTCTCAGTAGCTTTTGAGCAGAGACTTACAATTCATATGTGAACACTGAAGACAGATACAACTAAGAGCTCCCAGTGCCATGCAGAGATATATTAAGCTGCTCTGGGAAGTTAGAGAGTCATCTAGACAAGGATTTTATTCTGTTCATTTTTGTTTCATACTTTATTCTCCATTATTTAGTCTGTGGTTTTAGGCTTTATTTTATAACAATATTTTATCATTTATTAATACTATACTCCTACATTCTTCCCAGGGTTACTATTCAGTAGGTCACATGTGGGGCTTGTGAATCTGCATTTTAATAAGCAGGCCAAGAAAAAATTAACCTGAGCTTTAAAAAATTTTTTTTGTTTTGTTTTTTTATTTTTTGTTGTGCTGGGTCTTTGTTGCTGCATGGGCTTTTCCCAGTTGCTGTGAAAAGGACTACTCTTCCTCTGTGCACAGGCTTCTCATTGCGATGGCATCTCTTGTAGTGGAGCATGGGCTCTAGGTGCACACGGGTTCAGTAATTGTAGAGCACGGTCTCAGTTGCTCTGCAGCATGTGGAATCTTCTCAGACCAGGACTCAAACCCATGTCCCCTACCTTGGCAGATTGATTCTTAACCACTGGAACCACCAAGGAAATCACTAAACTGATTTTATGTGAGAAGCTTCATTACTGAACATTTCTGATCACTCCTTATGTCCCATTGTTTGAGTTTCTTAAACCCATGCCTCTATTAATACTCTATGAACTGTATAAAGCTACATGTAAAGAGACACTCGCTGCTTTCAGCATTGTTTATAAAAGCAAAAAATTCGAATAATTAGAAACAACCAGATGTCCATCGATAGGGAATTAGACTAATAATGGTGCCTTTCTTCCATAGAAAGAAATAATATATAATATTACAAATAATGAGATGTATACCTATCACTGACCTGAAAAGCTCTTAAGAATAGAAAGCAAAATATTAAAGAGAAAGCTTGCTAAGATAAATATGTGTGTGTGTGTATGAATGTTTATATACAGTTGAGCTATTTCAAATCCTGAAATATGATGCTGTGAAAGTGCTGCAGTCAATATGTCAGCAAATTTGGAAAACTCAGCAGTGGCCACAGGACTGGAAAAGGTCAGTTTTCATTCCAATCCCAAAGAAAGGCAGTCCCAAAGAATGCTCAAACTACCACACAATTGCACTCATCTCACACGTTAGTAAAGTAATGCTCAAAATTCTCCAAGCAAGGCAGCAATACATGAACCATGAACTTCCAGATATTCGAGCTGGTTTTAGAAAAGGCAGAGGAACCAAGACCAAATTGCCGACATCCACTGGATCATTGAAAAAGCAAGAAAGTTCCAGAAAAACATTTATTTCTGCTTTATTGACTATGCCAAAGCCTTTGACTGTGTGGATCACAATAAACTGTGGAAGATTCTGAAAGAAATGGGTATACCAGACCACCTGACCTGCCTCTTGAGAAACCTGTATGCAGGTCAGGAAGCAACAGTTAGAACTGGACATGGAACACAGACTGGTTCCAAATAGGAAAAGAAGTACATCAAGGCTGTATATTGTCACCCTGCTTATCTAACTTATATGCAGAGTACATCATGAGAAACGCTGGTCTGGATGAAGCAAGCTGGAATCAAGATTGCCGGGAGAAATATCAATAACCTCAGATATGCAGATGACACCACCCTTATGGCAGAAAGTGAAGAGGAACTAAAAGGCCTCTTAATGAATGTGAAAGAGGAGAGTGAAAATGTTGGCTTAAAGCTCAACATTCAGAAAACTAAGATCATGGCATCTGGTCCCATCACGTCATGGGAAATAGATGGGGAAACAGTGTCAGACTTTTTTGGGGGGGCTCCAAAATCACTTGGCAAATGGTGACTGCAGCCATGAAATTAAAAGATGCTTACTCCTTGGAAGGAAAGTTATGACCAATCTAGATAGCATATTAAAAAGCAGAGACATTACTTTGCCAAGAAAGGTTCGTCTAGCCAAGGCTATGGTTTTTCCAGTGGTCATGTATGTATGTGAGAGTTGGACTGTGAAGAAAGCTGAGCGCCGAAGAATTTTGAACTGTGGTGTTGGAAAAGACACTTGAGAGTCCCTTCGACTGCAAAAAGATCCACCCTGTTCATCCTAAAGGAGATCAGTCCTGGGTGTTCATTGGAAGGACTGATGCTGAGGCTGAAACTCCAATACTTGGCCACCTCATGCGAAGAGTTGACTCATTGGAAAAGACCCTGATGCTGGCAGGGACTGGGGGCAGGAGGAGAAGGGGACGACAGAGGATGAGATGGCTGGATGGCATCACCAACTCAATGGACATGAGTTTGAGTAAACTGTGGGAGTTTGTGATGGACAGGGAGGCCTGGTGTGCTGCAATTCATGGGGTCACAAAGAGTGAGGCATGACTGAGCGACTGAACTGACTGAACCAATATATAAGTGGTTATGTTTGTGTTACTGGTGAGATTATTAATATGCGCTATTAACATATTTTAAAAAAATCATCCTATTAAAAATAGTTAATTCAACACCATAAAATCATGTATGAGGTATGTTGTTGGATTTAATGTTTGAATGTATTGTTTCCCTATTAGTGGATAAAAGTAAATTAATAACCTATCTTAAGGTTTTTTAATAACATATTTAATTCTAGGAAATAACAATGAACTAAGAAAAAAGGAAAAAATGTTAGCTTTTTAGTTTGTGCATATTTGTATTGTTGGAATTTGTTGAGGGGAAACATTTTTTGGTTAATTAAAGCATTAATCACTAAGACATTTGTAAGAAAATCTGCTGGATTTTTATTCATTTCATCATTTTTATTTTATTTTATTTTTCATTTATTTATATTAGCTGGAGGCTAATTACTTTACAAAATTGTAGTGGTTTTTGCCATACATTAACATGAATCAGCCATGGATTTACATGTGTTCCCCATCCCAATCCCCCCTCCCGCATCCCTCCCCATACATCCCTCTCAGTCTTCCCAGTGCACCAGCCCTGAGCGCATGTCTCATGTATCCAACCTGGGTCGGTGATCTGTTTCACCCTTGATAGTATACTTGTTTCAATGCCATTCTCTCAGAAAATCCCACCCTCACCTTCTCCCACAGAGTCCCAAAGTCTATTCTGTACATCTGTGTCTCTTTTTCTGTTTTGTATATAGGGTTATCATTACCATCTTTTAAAATTCCATATATATGCGTTAGTATACTGTATTGGTCTTTATCTTTCTGGCTAACTTCACTCTGTATAATGGGCTCCAGTTTCATCCATCTCATTAGAACTGATTCAAATGAATTCTTTTTAATGGCTGAGTAATATTCTATTGTGTATATGTACCACACCTTCCTTATCCATTCATCTGCTGATGGGCATCTAGGTTGCTTCCATGTCTGGCTATTATGAACTGTGCTGCGATGAACATTGGGGTGCACGTGTCTCTTTCATTTCTGGTTTCCTCGGTGTGTATGCCCAGAAGTGGGATTGCTGAGTCATATGGCAGTTCTATTTCCAGTTTTTTAAGAAATCTCCACACTGTTCTCCATAGTGGCTGTACTAGTTTGCATTCCCACCAATAGTGTAAGAGGGTTCCCTTTTCTCCACACCCCCTCCAGCATTTATTGCTTGTAGGCTTTTGGATAGCAGCCATCCTGACTGGCGTGTAATGGTACCTCATTGTGGTTTTGATTTGCATTTCTCTGATAATGAGTGATGTTGAGCATCTTTTCATGTGTTTGTTAGCCATCTGTATGTCTTCTTTGGAGAAATGTCTGTTTAGTTCTTTGGCCCATTTTTAGATTGGGTCATTTATTTTTCTGGAATTGAGCTGCAGGAGTTGTTTGTATATTTTTGAGATTAATCCTTTGTCTGTTGCTTTGTTTGCTATTATTTTCTCCCAATCTGAGGGCTGTCTTTTCACCTTCCTTATAGTTTCCTTTGTTGTGCAAAAGCTTTTAAGTTTAATTAGATCTCATTTGTTTATTTTTGCTTTTATTTCCAATATTTTGGAGGTGGGTCATAGAGGATCCTGCTGTGATTTATGTCAGAGAGTGTTTTGCCTATGTTCTCCTCTAGGAGTTTTATAGTTTCTGGCCTTACATTTAGATCTTTAATCCATTTTGAGTTTATTTTTGTGTATGGTGTTAGAAAGTGTTCTAGTTTCATTCTTTTACAAGTGGTTGACCAGTTTTCCCAGCACCACTTGTTAAAGAGGTTGCCTTTTGTCCATTGTATATTCTTGCCTCCTTTGTCGAAGATGAGGTGTTCATAAGTTCATGGATTTATCTCTGGGCTTTCTATTCTGTTCCATTGATCTATATTTCTGTCTTTGTGCCAGTACCATACTGTCTTGATGACTGTGGCTTTGTAGTAGAGTCTGAAGTCAGGCAAGTTGATTCCTCCAGTTTCATTCTTCTTTCTCGAGATTGTTTTGGCTATTCAAGGTTTTTTGTATTTCCATACAAATTGTGAAATAATTTGTTCTAGTTCTGTGAAAAATACCATTGGTAGCTTGATAGGGATTGCACTGAATCTATAGACTGCTTTGGATAGTATAGTCACTGTGACAATATTGATTCTTCCTATCCATGAACACAGTATATTTCTCCAACTGTTTGTGTCCTCTTTGATTTATTTCATCAGTGTTTTATAGTTTTCTATGTATAGGTCTTTTGTTTCCTTAGGTAGCTATACTCCTAAGTATTTTATTCTTTTTGTTGCAATGGTGAATGGTATTGTTTCCTTAATTGCTCTTTCTGTTTTCTCATTGATAGTGTATAGGAATGCAAGGAATTTCTGAGTGTTAATTTTATATCCTGCAACTTTACTGTATTCATTGATTAGCTCTAATAATTTTCTCGTAGAGTCTTTAGGGTTTTCTATGTAGAGGATCATGTCATCTGCAAACAGCGAGAGTTTCACTTCTTCTTTTCCTATTTGGATTCCTTTGACTTCTTTTTCTGCTCTTGTTGCTGTGGCCAAAACTTCCAAATCTATGTTGAATAGTAGTGGTGAGAGTGGGCACCGTTGTCTTGTTCCTGATCTTAGGGGAAATGCTTTCAATTTTTCACCATTGAGGGTAATGCTTGCTGTGTGTTTGTCATATGTAGCTTTTATTATGTTGAGGTATGTTCCTTCTATTCTTGCTTTCTGGAGACTTTTAATCATAAATGGGTGTTGAATTTTGCCAAAGGCTTTCTCTGCATCTATTGAGATAATCATATGGTTTTTATCTTTCAATTTGTTAATGTGGTGTATTACATTGATAGATTTGTGGATATTAAAGAATCCTTGCATTCCTGGGAAAAAGCCCACTTGGTCATGATGTATGATTTTTTTAATATGTTGTTGGATTCTGTTTGCTAGAATTTTGTTAAGGATTTTTGCGTCTATGTTCATCAGTGATATTGGCCTGTAGTTTTCTTTTTTTGGCATCTTTGTCTGGTTTTGGAATTAGGGTGATGGTGGCCTCATAGAATCAAGTTTGAACTTTACCTTCTTTCTGCAATTTTCTGGAAGAGTTTGAGTAAGATAGGTGTTAGCTCTTCTCTAAATTTTTGGTAGAATTCAGCTGTGAACCATCTGGTCCTGGGCTTTTGTTTGCTGGAAGATTTCTGATTACAGCTTCGATTTCCTTGCTTGTGATGGGTCTGTTAAGATCTTCTATTTCTTTCTGTTCAGTTTTGGAAAGTTATACTTTTCTAAGAATTTGTCCATTTCCAAGTTGTCCATTTTATTGGGATAGACTGCTGGTAGTAGTCTCTTATGATCTTTGTATTTTCAGTGTTGTCTGTTGTGATCTCTCCATTTTCATTTCTAATTTTGTTAATTTGGTTCTTCTCTCTTTGTTTCTTAATGAGTCTTGCTAATGGTTTGTCAATTTTGTTTATTTTTTCAAAAAACCAGCTTTTGGCTTTGTTGATTTTTGCTATGGTCTCTTTAGTTTCTTTTGCATTTATTTCTGCCCTAATTCTTAAGATTTCTTTCCTTCTGCTAACCCTGGGGTTCTTCATTTCTTCCTTCTCTACTTGCTTTAGGTGTAGAGTTAGGTTGTTTATTTGACTTTTTTCTTGTTTCTTGAGGTAAGCCTGTAATGCTATGAACCTTTCCCTTGGCACTGTTTTTACAGTGTCCCATAGGTTTTGGGTTGTTGCGTTTTCATTTTCATCAGTTTCTATGCGTATTTTGATTTCATTTTTGATTTCTTCTATGATTTGTTGGTTATTCAGAGGCGTGTTATTTAGCCTCCATATGTTTGATTTTTTAATAATTTTTTTCCTGTAATTCAGATCTAATCTTACTGTACTGTGGTCAGAAAAGATGACTGGAGTGATTTCAATTTTTTTGAATTTACCAAGACTAGATTTATGGCCCAGGATGTGATCTCATCTGGAGAAGGTTCCGTGTGCACTTGAGAAAAAGGTGAAGTTGATTGTTTTGGGGTGAAATGTCCTATACATATCAATCAGGTCTAGCTGGTCCATTGTGTCATTTAAAGTTTGTGTTTCCTTGTTAATTTTCTGTTTAGCTGATCTATCCATAGTTGTGAGTGGGGTATTAAAGTCTCCCACTATTATTGTGTTACTATTAATTTCCTCTTTCATACTCGTTAGCGTTTGCCTTACATATTACGGTGCTCCTATGTTGGGCGCATATATATTTATAATTGTTATATCTTCTCTTGGATTGGTCCTTTGATCATTATGTAGTGTCTCTCTTTGTCTCTTTTCACATCCTTTATTTGAAAGTCTATTTTATCTGATATGAGTATTGTGACTCCTGCTTTCTTTTGGTCTCCGTTTTGTGTGAAATGTTTTTTTCCAGCCCTTCACTTTTAGTCTGTATGTGTCCCTTGTTTTGAGGTGGGTCTCTTGTAGACAGCATATATAGGGGTCTTGTTTTTGTATCCATTCAGCCAGTCTTTGCCTTTTGGTTGGGGCATTCAACCCATTTACATTTAAGGTAATTATTGATAGGTATGGTCCCATTGTCATTTACTTTGTTGTTTTGGGTTCACGTTCATACAACCTTTCTGTGTTTCCTGTCTAGAGAAAATCCTTTAGCATTTGTTGAAGAGCTGGTTTGGTGGTGCTGAATTCTCTCAGCTTTTGCTTGTCTGTAAAGCTTTTGAATTCTCCTTCATATCTGAATGAGATCCTTGCTGGGTACAGTAATCTAGATTGTAGGTTATTCTCTTTCATTACTTTCAGTACGTCCTGCCATTCCCTTCCGGCCTGGAGGGTTTCTATTGATAGACCAGCTGTTATCCTTATGGGAATCCCTTTGTGTGTTATTTGTTGTTTCTCCCTTGCTGCTTTTAATATTTGTTCTTTGTGTTTGATCTTTGTTAATTTGATTAATATGTGTCTTGGGGTGTTTCGCCTTGGGTTTATCCTGTTTGGGACTCTCTGGGTTTCTTGGACTTGGGTGGCTATTTCCTTCCCCATTTTAGGGAAGTTTTCAGCTATTATCTCCTCGAGGATTTTCTCATGGCCTTTCTTTTTGTCGTCTTCTTCTGGGACTCCTATGATTCGAATGTTGGGGCGTTTCACATTGTCCCAGAGGTCCCTGGGGTTGTCCTCATTTCTTTTGATTCTTTTTTCTTTTTTCCTCTCTGCTTCATTTATTTCCACCATTTTATCTTCTACCTCACTTATCCTATCTTCTGTCTCCGTTATTCTACTGTTGGTTCCCTCCAGAGTGTTTTTGATCTCATTCATTGCATTATTCATTTTTCATTGACTCTTTTTTATTTCTTCTAGGTCCTTATTAAACATTTCTTGCATCTTCTCAATCTTTGTCTCCAGGCTATTTATCTGTAACTCTCTTTTGTTTTCAAGATTTTGGATCATTTTTATTATCATTATTCTAAATTCTTTTTCAGGTAGATTCCCTATCTCCTCCTCTATTGTTTGACTTGGTGGGCATTTTCCATGTTCCTTTACCTGTTGGGTATTTCTCTGCCTTTTCATCTTGTTTAGATTGCTGTGTCTGGAGTGGGTTTTCTGTATTCTGGTGGTCTGTGGTTCCTTTTTATTGTTGAGATTTCACCCAGTGGGTGGGGTTGGACGATTGGCTTGTCAAGATTTCCTAGTTAGGGAAGCTTGCGTCGGTGTTCTGGTGCGTAGAACTGGATTTCTTCTCTCTGGAGTGCAATGGAGTGTCCAGTAATGAGTTTTGAGATGGGTCTATGTGTTAGGTGTGACTTTGGGCAGCCTGTATGTTGATGTTCAGGGCTATGTTCCTGTGTTGCTGGAGAATTTGCATGGTATGTCTTGCTCTGGAACTTATTGGCTCGTGGGTGGGGTTGGTTTCAGTGTAGGTATGGAGGCTTTTGGATGGTCTCTTATTACTTAATGTTCCATGTAGTCAGGAGTTTTCTGGTGTTCTCAGGTTTTGGGCTTAAGTCTCCTGCCTCTGGGTTTCACTTTTATTCTTCCAGTGGTCTCAAGACTTCTCCAACTATACAGCACTGATAATAAAACTTCTAGGTTAATGGTGAAAAGGTTCTCCACCGTAAGGGACACCCAGAGAGGTTCACAGAGTTACATGAAGAAGAGGAGAGGGAGGAGAGAGATAGAGATGAGCAGGAGGAGAAAGGGGGGGACTCAAGAGGAGAGAGACAGATCTACGCAGTTGTCTGTTCCCAAAGTGTTCTCCATAGCCCAGACACCCACAGAGATTCACAGAATTGGATTAGGAAGAGAAGGGGGAGGGAGGAAACAGAGGTGTTCTGAGGTAGAAAACAGAGAGTCAAAAGTGGGAGAGAGTAATCAACACACTCCTGAGTAAAAATGGGTACTGAATATTGGATTCTTAAATATCCAAAATTGATATCAAAAACTGAAAAACAAAGATTAAAAATCTAGAGTAGAGGTTAGACTCTTAAAAACACAATATTAAAAACAAAAACACAAACACAAAAAATTTTATTAATATATATGAAGTTCAGTTTAAAAATAGGGCTTCTCTTTTTTTTTTTTTGCAAGGTTATAGTGAAATGAAAATGAAAATTAAAGAGTAATAGAGGAGTAAAAGAGGACTTTAAAAGTAAATAAGAGAAAAAATAAAACAAGAATAAAATTTTTCCTAATTAAAAAAAAATAGTAAAAATATATGAAAATGAAAATTAAGGAGTAATCTAGGAGTAATAGGGAATTTTAAAAGAAAATAAACAAGAAAAAATAAAAGAGAAAAGAAAAGAAATTTTTTAATTAAAAAAATTAAAAAGTAACAATATATCTAAGAATTTCTCTGGAGCTGTTGCAGTCAGTGTGGGTTTGGTTCAGTTTACTATAGCTCCTCATTCCAGCTTACACTTCTTGATATCCATAGGCCCCTTCCAATGTAGTCGGTGTTACCTACAGGGATTTTACTCTGTTGCACCGGTCACTTCTGAAGCGGTTCCCTTTGTTTATTTGGCTTCTGTTTGCCGGTCTCTTCAGTGTCTAATTTCTGCCCTGACACAGGCGGGTGGAGGTGGTCTCTTGTTTAGGTTCGCTTGTTCAGTCGTGCTGCGGGGAGGGAGGGGCACTGCAGAAAATGTCACTGGCATGTGTGGGTGGCACTCACAGTGTTCTGGCCACACTGGGTTTGCCCCTGCTAATGGGTGTGTCTTTCCCCGTCTACACTGCTCAGGCTCCCGGCTGCTCTATATGGAGCAGGCCCTGCGTTGCATGCGGTTCCAGTTTTCAGGTATTTCACAAAAGTACAGACTCACAAAAGTACGGACTCAGTTGGGCCTGCGTTTTGTGCCTTCCCCAGCCCAAGCAGCTCAGGCAGCACTCTCCCCGGGTGCAGTGCGCCTTCTCCCTTCCACGGTCCCAGCCTCAGTGTCCGCGTGCGGCCAGTCGGGTGCTTGCACCTTGTGTCTGTTCTCGGGAGCAGGCCTCTAGCCACGACCCTCCCGGCAGATGTCGACCATCCAGAATCTCTGGAAGTCTTTGGTTAGAAACTGCAGGCCTGTTTGCAATTTGGTAGGGGATGCCATCTCTGGGGCCGAGTTTGCCCCTTTCCCCTCCCCCTGCCTCCTGCCTCTGGCTGGGGATGGGCCAGTCCACCGCCGGATAGCTCTTCTTTGCAATTGCTCAGTCCCTTTGTTCTGTGAATGGCCGGTGTGAGGCAAGCAGAAGTAACGCAGCTTAGATTAGGAGTAAGCCTTCCTACTTGGTAAGATTAGCTTTAATACTGACCACTGTTTGCCAATTAGGAAATTAGTAATGGGGCGGAAACCCCCAGGAAATTCCCGCCCGTGCGAAAGTTTTGACCAATGAAATTGCTTTGCAAACTTGTAACCAATCCGCTTAAACCAACAGTGTGTGGTCACCCTATAAATTTGTGTAACAGCTTGGGCTCGGGGCTCTCTGACCCGCACCACTGCGTTGGTTGCAGAGGAGAGCCCTGGCTTGAATCAGTAGTAAACTTCCCCTTTTTGCCAGTTGCATTGTCTTGGAAGCCTTCTCTCTTCCCGCTCAGGGATTCGGACATCGGGCATAACATTTGGGCACTCGTCTGGGATCCCTTGACTGGGGGAAGAGAACACTTCCAGGACAGAGGGGAAGGATAGATAATATCACCGGTGCTCAGGAAAACTCAGGGGGCCTGGGAACCCAGCGCTGTGTTGTCAGCTGTCCGTGCATTTGTCTTTGGCTCTCTGTGTTTGTGTGTGCCGGCATTGTCTCAGGCAGGACAGGAAAAGCCCAGTGTAAATCCGAGGCCCTGCTGTGAAGCAGGAAGGTATCTGGTGCAGGAAGTCCAGTGTAAATCCGGGGCCCTGCTGTGAAGCAGGAAAGTATCTGGCACAGGAGAAAGCTTTCTATCTGGTGAGAAAACTCAGGGGGCCCAAAAACTCAGTGCTGTGTTGTCGACCGACATTTGTCTGTCTGTGTGTTTGTCTTCGGCTCTCTGTGTTTGTCCGTGTTTGTGTGTGTGCTGGCATTGTCTCTGGTCTCGTTCTGCCTTCAACTCCTCACCTCAGAAGAACGGGAGTGAATTCTGGCAGAAGCACGGAAATGGGTCCCAGGGGCCGACGGGAGGCCAACCGCCCAGCCTCATCTCATGGATGAGGGGTTTCTTCTGTTGCGGCCTAACTGGGATTTTGAGCGAGCGGAAGGTAGGGAGCATCTCCGAGTGTACCGCCAGACTCTGATGGCAGGCCTGCGGGCCGCAGCAAGAAAGCCAACAAATTTGGCAAAGGTAAATTTAGTAAGGCAAGAGCCCACTGAGAGCCCGGCAGCCTTCCTAGAGAGGCTGATGGAAGCTTTCAGGCAATATACACCTATGGACCCCCAGGCTGAGGATTCATGTGCTGCAGTTCTGTTAGCGTTTGTAAATCAGGAGGAAATTACAAAAACAAGATTTACTGAAAGCAGCTGAAAAGGTATTTAATAATAGGGACACCCCAGAAGAAAGGGAAGAACGAATTTGAAGGGAGGAAAGGGAATTAGCTGAGAGGATCAGGAAGGAAGATAGAGAACATAGAGCAAGGGAAAACCGGAAGAACCAGAGGGAGACCAGAATGCCCAGCCCCTCTACTTGGAAGACTAAAGTTAATGCTCAGATTCATTTTGGCCGATGGCATTCCCTGTGGATATGTTGGATAATTGCAGTCATGAGGAACTGGAAAATTCTGCTGAAGATTACATGTTAGATCTGAGGTGTGGGGACCCTGAAAATCTGGAATGTTTTCCTATCAGCCTGTCAAATGTAGGCTTTGTACCTCTCTATGGTGGAGACCAGACCCAGAAAGTTCTTGCTCTTTTTGCACCTGAGGATTCACTCACAGCTGTGGCACTTTACCTTGCTGATCAGTGGTGGGCTATTGATGATATTGTGAAAACATCTGTCCCTTCTAGAGAGGGGCTTAAGCAGGTGAGAACTCTTGGGGAGAGAGTGGTTAAAGCAGGAAATGGAGAGAAATGAGATCCCATTCCTGTGTCATAGCAGTATTGATTATGCTAAGATTCTGTGGAAGAAAGGAGAGGCCATTGGGTTTTATTCAGTTAAGCCTACAGAGCTGGGAGAATGACAGTCATGGATGGACTTGGACAGCCGATACATGTCTTATCCCTAGCCTTAAGAGATGAATAAATACCGGTTGGCCTGGGCTGAAACGGCAGGGATGGTACTGGCCAAACAGAGACATCCGGTCGTCATCGAGCTAAAGGCCGGGGCAACTCCTGTGAGGGTGAGACAGTACCCCATGAGCCAGGAAGCTCAGCGGGGGATCACTCCCCACATTCGACATCTCATGGATGCCGGAATTCTCAAGCCGTGTCAATCCCCTTGGAACACCCCCTTACTGCCGGTGAAGAAGCCGGGGGGGACAGATTACAGACCTGTCCAAGCAACAAATGGGTGAGTGACATACACCCCACTGTCTCTAACCTGTATACCCTCCTGAGCAGTTTGCTGCCTGAGTACACTTGGTACACTGTGTTGGACTTGAAAGATGCCTTTTTCAGCCTACCCCTGGCGGCCCAGAGCCAGGAGATATTTGCCTTTGAGTGGACCAAGGGGGAAGGCCAACCAGTAATATGTTGGCTGGAACCACCGAGGAGGCATGAAGCCGTGCCACCGGGGACCTCTTAATACTGGCTGAGGCCCTGGCGGCATGAAAAGACTTAACTGATGTACCCCTAGACAACAGTGAGCTAGTATGGTTCACCGATGTGAGCAGCTATGTAAAAGATGGGCAAAGGAAAGCTGGAGCCGCCACGGTAGAAATATGGCTCCACGAAGTTTTATGCACTGTGTGGCTTTGGTGGGGTAAATGCCACATGCAGGTGGACCCACAGAAGTACAAGGGCATTGTTAATGGATTTTCAGTTATGGTTTCCGTGGTTTGGCCAAAGGATGGGCCCCGACCCTCATTGGCTACTCCCTGCAGGGGCTCTGCAAGTTTGGCTTTTATGAAGTACATGCTTGGAGAGGAGAATGCCTATCTGTGGCGCACATCACTGTATTTGGCTGCCTCTGCCAGTGCTGAATTCTTTGCTGACAATTAACTTGGACCCGCCTCCCACAGGGGTTCAAGAACTCCCCTAATGAGGCTCTGATGAGGCTATGGAAGCTGCTAAGGTTCGAATTCAAACCCAACCAGGTTATGCTAACACTCTGAGGGATGCAGCTCCCAAAATGTATAAGGACACTCAGTAGATAAATGAAAGCAAATATGGACTGAATCTGCGTGTTGATCAGTGTTTGAGGAAAATGCAACTGGACGAGAGATAATCCAGGCTTGCAAAGCATGCCAGCTGATGAGGACAGGGAAAAAGCAGCACACGGGAACAAGGTACCGAGGGGAAGAGCCAGGGCAACACTGGGAGATAGATTTCACTGAGGTAAGGCCAGGCAAGTACAGGTATCGCTATCTGTTGGTTCTGGTAGATACCTTCTCAGGGTGGGTGGAAACCTTCCCCGCTAAGAGAGAGACAGCAATAGTGGTTGCTAAAAAGATCTTAGAGGAGATAATGCCTAGGTACGGGCTGCCAGTGACTATGGGCTCTGATAACGGACCTGCCTTTGTGAGTCAGATTGTACAAGGGCTGGCCCAAGCTCTGGGGATGAAATGGAAGTTACATTGTGAATATAATCCCCAGAGCTCAGGACAGGTTGAAAGAATGAATCAGACCCTAAAAGAAACTTTGACAAAGTTGGCAATAGAGACTGGCTGGGACTGGGTGACCATCCTTCCCTTCACACTCTTTTGGGAGCGTAACACCCCTTATAAGCTGAATCTTACCCCTTTCGAGATTCTGTATGGAAGACCCCCTCCTGTGTGTATTAGAACCTAGATGGAAAGGCCCTTATGTTGGTCTCCTTACCACTCCTACTGCTGTCAAGGTCGACGGGATTGGACCCTGGGTTCACTGCAATCAAGTGCGGCAAGCCACACCGGAAGAACAGGAAAAAGCACGAGCAGAATGGAAGGCGAGTCCTCACCCATCAAATCCTTTGAAACTGAAACTCGTCCACTGGGAGGTCTCCTAATTCTCCTGCTGATCAGTGACGGGCAGACTCATGAGCTGCTCAACGAGACCTCAGGAATCCACCCTCCGAACACCTGGTGGCCAGACCTTTACTTTGACCTAAGGGGAATCTTCCCCAGGGAAGGACCCCAGGGGAAATACCCACAATTCGGGCCATGGGGAGCCGTGGGGACCAGGAGAAAACTCAGCCAAGAGGGGTTCTTCGCATGCCCGGGCAAACCTGTGGTGGCATGGAAAGCTTATTGCAGGAGCTGGAGCTGTGTAACCTCTTGTGATGGGCCCCGGGAATGGGACGTAGGAAACAGAGATTTGGTAGCCCAGAGATGGAAAAGAGGAAGATTCCTCTACTTGAACAACAGACAGGGGGGAATGTGAGGCGAGCAGAAGTAACGCAGCTTAGATTAGGAGTAAGCCTTCCTACTTGGTAAGATTAGCTTTAACACTGACTGCTGTTTGCCAATTAGGACCAATTAGCTTTCACTTAATACTGACCACTGTTTGCCAATTAGGAAATTAGGAATGGGGCGGAAACCCCCAGGAAAGTCCCGCCCGTGTGAAAGTTTTGACCAATGAAATTGCTTTGCAAACTTGTAACCAATCCGCTTAAACCAACAGTGTGTGGTCACCCTATAAATTTGTGTAACAGCTTGGGCTTGGGGCTCTCTGACCCTCACCACTGCATTGGTTGCAGCGGAGAGCACTGGCTCGAGTCAGTAATAAACATCCCCTTTTTGCCAGTTGCATTGTCTTGGAAGCCTTCTCTCTTCCCGCTCGGGGATTCGGACATCGGGCATAACAGCAGGCAGTGTTCGGGCAGGTTAATTTTCTCTCTCTCTCTTGCTATCCCACAGTTTAAGTTGCTATCCCACAATAGCTCCCTCCAATTGCCCTCAGGGCATTCAGGCCCGGTCCTTACCCTAAGCAATGCCACTGGATCCTCTCCGTTCTGCCCCACTTGCTGGTGGTGGATGTGGGCGTCTGGGGTACTTTTCTGCTGGGAGTTGCTTTTGGGCATGTAATCTGTGGGTTTTATTTATTTTTCCTCCCAGTTAGGTTGCCCTCCGAGATTCGAAAACTTCCCCCAGACCAGCCAGCGAGAGGGTTTCCTGGTGTTTGGAAACCTCCTCCACTATGACTCTCTTCCCAGGACAGGTCTCTGTCCCTAGCTCTTTTGTCTCTCTTTTTATCTTTTATATTTTGTCCTACCTCCTTTCGAAGACAATGGGCTGCTTTTCTGGGCACCTGATGTCTTCTGCTAGCAGTCAGAAGTTGTTTTGTGAAGTTTGCTCAGTGTTCAAATGTTCTTTCGATGAATTTGTAGGGGAGAAATGGTCTCCCCGTCCTATTCCTCTGCCATCTTCGCTTGTAGACTTTTGGACAGCAGCCACCCTGACTGGCGTGAGATGGTATCTCATTGTGGCTTTGATTTGCATTTCTCTGATAATGAGTGATATTGAGCATCTTTTCATGTGTTTGTTAGCCATCTGTATGTCTTCTCTGGAGAAATGTCTGTTTAGTTCTTTGGCCCATTTTTTGATTGGGTCATTTATTTTTCTGGAATTGAGCTGCAGAAGTTGCTTGTATATTTTTGAGATTAATCCTTTGTTGCTTCATTTGCTATTATTTCCTCCCAATCTGAGGGCTGTATTTTCACCTTGCTTATAGTTTCCTTTGTTGTGCAAAAACTTTTAAGTTTAATTAGGTCCCATTTGTTTATTTTTGCTTTTATTTCCAATATTCTGGGAGGTGGGTCATAGAGGATCCTGCTGTGATTTATGTCAGAGAGTGTTTTGCCTATGTTCTCCTCTAGGAGTTTTCTAGTTTCTGGTCTTACATTTAGATCTTTAATCCATTTTGAGTTTATTTTTGTGTATGGTGTTAGAAAGTGTTCTAGTTTCATTCTTTTACAAGTGGTTGACCAGTTTTCCCAGCACCACTTTTTAAAGAGATTTTCTTTTCTCCAGTGTATATTCTTGCCTCCTTTGTCAAAGATAAGGTGTCCATAAGTGTATGGGTTTATCTCTGGGATTCCTACTTGCTACTTTGATCTATATTTTTGTCTTTGGGGCAGGACCATACTGTCTTTATGACTGTGTCTTTGTAGCATTTATTGCAATATTTAATTTAAACAGCAAGAATGTCATGCCAGCATAGGAAAGAGGAGGTACAAAGGAAGTCAGATCAGCAAAAGGACCCTCCACTCAGTGTCCTGATTCTCACACTGGAAGGAACTAGATAAAGAGGAAACACTCAGTGCATGCAGCAATTGCAACTCTACACAACGCAGAATTATCAATATCAACACTTTGACTTTGGAAGAGAAAATCTTGATCTTAACACTTTTTCTCAAGACTAAGTATGACCATGGGCCTAAGACTATGTCCCTTGAATCAGTTTGAGTGAGGTCCAACCATTTTCATTTCTAACAAGTCCTTAAGTGATGCAACGTACTAAGAAACAGTACTGTAAGAATCACTAGTCTGCCAGACATCAAGGCTCACTATATACCTATGGTCAGAAAGACTCTGAGGATACTGGTGAAGGGCTAGACAACAAGACAGCTAGCACATGATCGAGAACCCAGAAATACAACCACACTTTGGTATACACTTGACTTATGAAGGAGGCACTGAAGAGCATCTTTTCATGAATGGAGCTAAGAGTGTTACATTCACATGGAAAAATAAAACTGGATTTTTACCACACTCCATATGCAAAACTTAACTCCTGATGAATTACAAACTTACATATGAAAACAAAAAGCTATTAGTTTGAGAAAAAAAATAGGAGACTATCTTTGTCTCCTTAAGATAGAAAAATATTTCTTAAATAAGAAACAGAAAGAAAGCAATAACCATAAAAGAAAATGGTAACCTGGACTGTGTTAAAATCAAAGGACATCATAGAGGAAAAAGACAAATGACAGAATGGTAAATGATACTTGAAATTCACAAAACCAACAAAACACTCAGATTAAGAGTACGTAAATATCCCAAGAAATCAGTAAGAAAAGCATGCAGAGCCAGGAGTTGAGGGGGATGGGCATCCATGAAAAAAGAATTGAATAAACATTGCACAAAAGAGAAGGGAATCTAAATGACCAATAATCATGAAAAGATGCTGCATTTCATTAATAATCAGAGAAATTCAAATTGAATCACAATGGGAAGCCATTGCACACCAATAGATAACAAAAATTAGAATTCTGAGGATACTATTAAGGGTTTAAGAAAATATTTAGAAATATAAATTGGTGCTCGAGTAGGAATATGTGTGTGCATTAGTCACTCAGTCGTGTGCAACTCTTCATGGTCCCATGTACTGAAACCCATCAGTCTACTTTGTCCATGGAATTTTCCAGGCAAGAATACTGGAGTGGGTAGCCTTTCCCTTCTCCAGGGGATCTCCCTGACTCAGGGGTTGAACTTTGGTCTCCTGCACTGCAGGCAGATTCTTTACCATCTGATCCACCAGGGAAGTAGAAATATAAATAGGTACAGTCAATTTGGGAAACAATTTGTTATCATCTTTGTAGTATAGGTAAAGATACAGCATGGTGACTCAGATTAACAAGACTGTCTTATATATCTGAAGTTGTTATGACAATAGATTTTAAAAGTTGTCACTACAAAAATAATAACTATGTTAACTATCATTATTGTAGTAATCATTTTGTAATAAAAACATCTATCAAATCACTGAGTTGGACACCTTAAACAGTGGTATGTGTCCATTATATGTCAATAAAGCCGGAAAACATAAATAATACTTGTCAAGAGGATGAATGAATAGAAAGACAGACAGACACATGAATAGTAAGTGGAGGAGACAAGACCCAAAGCCAAGAATTCTGTCTTTACATTACTTACTCTTAATTTGTAGACTCAAGTTTTCAAACATAAACTCACCACTAAGGAAAAGGACTCATGGGTATTGCATGAGGCACTGGTTTATTTTGAGGGCAGTAGCCAAATGTACTTTGTTTCCTGTAACTTTGCTATGGATGATGGTCACCAAAATACACCATATTTTCTGTATAAAATTCAAAATGAAATATTCTCTCCAATTTTCATGCCAAGGAGCAGTGTTATCCTCATTTAGTAAAGGAAGAACTTGAACCTTCTATAGGCTATTAACTTCTTAAACATAACTGCTAACAGAAAAGGGCAGTATTCTAATAAATATCTCATTTCCTCAACACTAAACTTCAAACACTGCTCTGAGAATAAACTCTGAAAACACATGCATTTTAATCCAATGCCCATTTGTTACATATGACAATATCTTTTGCATGACTCTGTGCTTTAAACATACATAAACATTAACGGTATACCATATGGAAAAAGGTCTAGTCCATACACCTACCCAGATACTGGGAAGCACAGACACTGAGAGCACATAGATATGCCACTGCATTCCCTGAAAGCCTTAACCTATCAATATATTAACCTATGACCTGCCAGGATCTAGAATACACCTTGGTCCACATTTGAATGTCCAAAATAAAAATATTCACCCCTGTGAGTATTTGTCCATATCAAACATAGTTGGGAAAACTGAAGCATGCCCATGAGATAGTGCACTAAGGTTCAGAAGATCTGAGATTAGTCCCAACATCTAAACAGGAAATCTCAAGGGTCCCCTCTCCCCTCAGAGTCAGCAGTGCTGGCTGTGATTTCCATTCTGCTTTCTCTGCCTACAGAGATCCCAGGACAAACTCTCTAGAGAAGTCATCACACCTCAACTCCCTCAGGCTAACAAGCACCCCAGAGGCCAGTAGAGAAGACCTCAGACTCATGAGAAGCTGGCTGGGTTTCCTCAGTCAGGGGAGTCCTCCCACTTGAGTCAGAGCATCTCTGCCTTCTGAGATCTGGAGCTGGCAGAAGCAGCAGTGAGCTAGGGACCAGATGTTAGGAAAGAAGTGGGGGTTGAGGTCAGGGAAGGGAAACCTGTTATCACTTTGGAGTGGTATAGCAGCTCCTCTTCCATCCCTGCTTCTCTCCTTGGCAATCAGTCCAGAAGGACATGGGAGACACATGCCAAGGCTGAACTTTGGCTGAGAAGCAGAGTTGACTTGATTAACAGATGTGGTGCACATCATATTCTGGAGTGGCTGGGAAGGAAACAAAAGCATCTCAACGTGGAGGTGAGCTTCAGAAGCTGGCCATTCACTTGGCTACTCCAACCCAGTTTGGTACCTTACTCTTTTCTCCCTGATACTTTCAAATATTTCACAGATTGAGAAGTCATAGGTCCATGGAAGTAAAACTTCCTTTTGGAATTTGGTTTTAAGTCCAGCCAGTTGGACTTCTAGGCCATCTATACCATTTGTTTTTATGGAAACAAAACCACACAAGTAGAAAAAAGAGAGAGAGAGAGAAAGATTGCAGTCTTGGACTGATCCACTCACCCTCTGCTTTTAGAATGTTCTTCCTGATTCTCCCATCAGAAATCCTCCTACTGTTTCTAGTCATCAACCTGGGTGTTCCTCACTTCTCTGAGCTAGAGAATCAATTCCATTAATTCACCAAATCTCCGCTAATTTTTGTGTCACACATTCCACAGGCAGCCCTTTCACAAATGACTCACTTTTGAATATTGATCTGCGTGTGATGTACTGCTTTACAGATATGGTGTCTCCCTTGTTATTCATAAAACGTCAGGAACCAGCTTGTGAGCAGGTGATACAGGATAAATCAAACCCCTCACTTTTTGTCTTCAGCAGAGGGCAGTGTCACTGTACGACACCAGCTCCCCACACCAGACATGCCACAGTCATACATGGCCAATATTTCCACCCGATTTGGCCTGTTAATCATGGATACACAAATTTTCAAATTCCACAATCTCTACAACACAGAAAGGTAGGCCACCTCTCTAGCAAATACAAAGGTAAATTCTGAATATGGGAGAAGAAAGTGTGTCAGAGAGTACAAGGGCAATTCTAGTAGGAAATTTTTAGAACAGTAAAACCAGTGCCTTTGTTGATGGTGATAGATGATGAACATACCATAACTAGAGGAGGGGAAGCTTAACACCGGAGAGCACAAACTCAGAGTGAGCCAGCTTGGAGTTCCAATCCTGACTGCTTCTCACATCCTTAGTGAACTTCAGTAAACCACTTCACCTCTGTAAGCCTTAGTCTCCTGAAATGCTTCATAATTCCTTGGGATTTAGTGACATGTTTAGCAAAAGCTTGGTACATAATACTTACTCATAAGTATTGGTTATTGTTATTAGCTTTAATTATGATTCATCCAATTACTCGAGGCATAAACAAATATTCCTTCCATAAAAACCTGCCAAATCCTGAAATTAGCCAGACAATTTGGCAGTGAGGGATATGATAATTTACATACATAAATTAATTGATTTTGAGAAGATCAGGAAATAGAAGATAAAGGGAGGTGATACAGGGACTGATGAGGATCATCAGCTTCTCCTCCATGCTGACAATATGCTTTTCTCTCTTCTAAGTGTTTTCATGCATTATCTCTCCAAATCTTCATGAGAATGTGAATATTTGTGTCCTATATTACACGTGAAGTACTTGTGGTTTAAAGATGTTTAATAACTTAAATAAAAATATGAGCAGTTAATTGTAAATGAAGTAATATATTAATTTAACAATGTTAAATAAATTAGTATATCAATCAATAAATTAATATATCATATATGACTTCAAGGCCTTCCCAGGTTGTGCTAGTGGTAAAGGATCTGCCTGCCAGTGTAGGAGTTGTAAGAGACAAGGATTCAATCCCTGGATGATCGCCCAGAGAAGGGAATGGCACCTCACTCCAGTATTCTTGCCTGGGAAATTCCATGAGCAAAGGAGCCTGGCAGGCTATAGTCCTTGGGACCTCAATGAGTTGGACATGAGTAAACGACTGAGCACACACACACATAAGGCTTGATGACCTGGGTATGACTGGAAGACACATATTTACATGTTTCTCATAGGTTTCTTTGAATAAATATATGAGAGAATAAATTTTAAAACATGAATTGTATAGTCAACAATGGATGCCCTGCTGTACAAAAAGGGTATAGGACAGGGGATTAATGAAGGGATGAACGATTTATGAAAAAGGGGAGATTTGCACAGACTGATGGTAGTAGCATGCCATGAGTTAAAGAGGGCTTAACCTTTCAAAGGTTAAGAACCTTTCATTCTGTGTCCAAACAAGGAAAAAACACTGTTGAATTGGATTCAATATTCCTCTCAGATATTCACTGTTGATTATTTTGACAAATGCTTATTTCTATAGAAGACACGCAAAGTCTAGTTTTATAACAACTGAATTTGCCTTGGTAAAGAATGGGGGTCCTGTGACTTCAATATCTGAAATTCTCCCCACCTCCAATGATCTCTATCTGCTTATACTAATAATACCCTCTTTTTTTAACAAATATATCACTCAGTTCAGTTCAGTTCAGTCGCACAGTCATGTCCAACTCTTTACAACCCTATGGACTGCAGCACGCCAGGCTTCCCTGTCCATCTCCAACACCCAGAGCTTGCTCAAACTCATTTCCATCCAGTCAGTGATTCTATCCAACCTTCTAATCCTCTGTTGTCCCCTTCTCCTGCCTTCAGTCCTTCCCAGCAACAGAGTCTTTCCCAATGAGTCAGTTCTTCACATCAGGTGCCTAAAGTATTGGAGTTTCATCTTCAGCATCAGGCCTTCCAATGAATATTCAGAACTGATTTCCTTTGGGATGGACTGGTTTGATCTTCTTGCAGTCCAAGGGACTCTCAAGAGTCTTCTCCAACACCACAGTTCAAATACATCAATTCTTTGGCACTCAGCTTTCTTTATAGTCCAACTCTCACATCCATTCATGATTACTGGAAAAATGATACCTTTGACTAGATGAACCTAGTAAAGTAATGTCTTTGCTTTTTAATATGCTGTCTAGGTTGGTCATAACTTTTCTTCCAAGGAGCAAGCATCTTTTCATTTCATGGCTGCAATCACCATCTGCAGTGAGTTTGGAAGCCAAGAAAATTAAGTCTGTCACTGTTTTCATTGTTTCCCCATCTACGTTCCATGAAGTGATGGGACTGGATACTATGATCTTAATTCTTTGAATGTTGAGTTTTAAGTCAGCTTTTTCACTCTCCTGTTTCAATTTCATCAAGAGGCCCTTTAGTTTCTCTTCACTTTCTGCCATAAAAGTTGCATCATTTTTGCATCTGAGGTTATTGGTATTTCTCCCAGCAGTCTTGATTCCAGCTAATGCTTCATCCAGCCCGGCATTTTGCATGGTGTAATCTTAATATAAGTTAAATAATCAGGGTGACAATATACATCCTTGAAGTATTCTGTACAGCTACGTGTATGTATCGCTACCTGATATTATACTACATATACTGATCTTCTGACTTATCACCCAAGCTACATGAATTACATAAAGGCAAGAATTTTTGTTCTATTGCTGTATTCCCAGCAGGGACAGATTTCGCCGACTAGGAACTAAGGAACTTGAATCAAGCGGTCCAGCTGTGACGGATTCTAAAGGAAAACACTTCTTTTGTTCCTTCAGGTTTCAGCATAAGGGCCTCATGATGACATGGATTTGGGAAGGGAGGACCACATCAAGGGACCATGAGGGTAACAAGCTTTCCCAGCACAGCTGCTAATAGTGCCCAGATAGAGGACAACAAAGACTTGCTGGGTTCTTGAAATTTGGGCTATGGAATTGGAGCATGATAAATAACAAACCTTCTTGTACATAACTAGAAACAAGGCAATGGAAAGACTCAACCAAACCAGCAGTGTCTCTGAGTTCATACTCCTGGGACTTTCCTCGCGGCCAGAGGACCAGAAGCCACTCTTTATCCTCTTCCTCATCATATACCTGGTCACCATAACAGGGAATGTGCTCATCATCCTGGCCATCCACTCTGATCTCCAACTGCACACACCCATGTATTTCTTCTTGAGTGTCCTGTCTTTCATTGACATTTGCTTCTCAACAACCATTGTCCCCAGGATGCTGGTGAACTTCCTGTCAGAGAAGAAGACCATCTCCTATGCTGGATGTCTGACCCAGATGTATTTTACATATGCTTTGGGCAACACTGATAGTTATCTTTTGGCAGCCATGGCCTATGACCGCTATGTGGCCATCTGTGATCCCTTTCACTATGTCACCATCATGAGCCACCGCCACTGTGTCCTGCTGGTGGCCTTCTCCTGCTCATTGCCTCACTTTCACTCACTCCTACACATACTTCTGCTGAATCAGCTCACCTTCTGCAACTCCAATGTTGTCCACCACTTCTTCTGTGACATCAACCCTCTGCTGAAATTGTCCTGCTCCTCCATATTTGTCAATGATCTCACAATAAAGACAGAAGGACTGGTGTTTTGGGTGACCCCCTTCCTATGCATTGTTTTCTCGTATGTGCGAATCCTCATAGCAGTTCTCAGGATCCCCTCAGCTGCAGGGAAACGCAAAGCCTTCTCCACCTGTGGTTCCCACTTTACTGTGGTGATCCTGTTTTATGGAAGCATCTTCTATGTCTATTTACAGCCCTTGTCCAGCTACACTGTTCGGGACCGAGTGGCGACACTTGTCTACACGGTTTTGTCCTCCATGCTTAACCCTTTCATTTACAGTCTGAGAAACAAAGACATGAAGAGGGGCCTGGGGAAGCTGATGGGCAGGAGGAAATCCTAGCAAGAAGGAGGAAATCCTAGCCTTTTGGGGATATGTTCATGGGTTTCTCTGAGGCTCTAGATCCTGTTTCTGCTGGTTCCTGATACACATGATAAATTCTTGTAGGTCAGTAGACACTCACAAGTGTCATGGATGTTGGGTTGCACCCACTTCTATACACATGAAACTCCTAACCATGGAGACTTTATGATGATTCAGTAATAGGCTCCATGTCTACCAAAATCTTGGCTTTCAGTTTTCATACATCGGCATCTCTCTTCCTGTCTTTCTCTTCTCCAGGAAGCCACATCTTTTTCGTTGCTCCAAATGCTGTTGAAACCTTTGTTTCCCACAGAATTTCCTAGAACATACATCTGTTCAATAACTTTTGATTCTCTTAATGTAATTTGGGTTTAAATGTAATTTCTGTAATGAACTAGCTTTTTGATATTCATTGCAGTAATTTAGAAAAAAGAAGCAGCTAGACAGAGACAGTGACAAGACAGAGACTCTTAAAAAACTGAAACTCCACCAAGTGAGGAGTGTCTAGTGCAACAGTTATGCAGAGACTGCGCCTCTTCCTTCTTCCATATTTTGACAGCAGAATGTTCTGTGTTCTATAGTGAACAAAAAGCCAACTCTTAGCGCTGCTTAGCCAAGTACCTAGTAGTTCAGCACACACCTGCCCTGATAATCAGGCCAGGGTACATGAAGCTGTGTAGCCTCTGGCTCTCAACCCTGGTCATCTGGTATTTGTGCCTCAAGGTACTGGTCTCGTCCCCTCTTTAGCTTCAGTTCTCCTTAGAGAATCCCCTATTGCCACCATCATAACCAACCGTATCTGTCTGCTTCCCAGGGAATGAGTTGTTATATGTACTTATAATTAACTATTCTAATGAGAGTATTAAAACCTACATGTGGATATTAAATGCAGATAAAATTAGGAGCTTCTAGAACCAGACAGAGACATACTGGGGTGCTCTGGGAAGTAGTCATCTAGGCAAGGACTTTATTCTGTTCACTTTTGTTTCTTCATATATTCTCTGTTATTACTCTAATAATCAAGTAATTTTAAAATAAGGATTTTAAAAACAATTTAAAATTTAAATTTTTAATTTAAAAAATAAAGTGATTTTAAGCTTTATTTTATATATGAATAATCTATCATTATTATTCTTCTACATTCTTCATGGAGCTATGATTCAGTAGGACTCATGTGGGCCTGTGAATCTGCATTTTAAGGAGAACCTCCTAGAATGACTAACTGGGTATTTATGTGGGAAACTTCATGACTGAAAATTTCTGACCACTCCCTATGTCCCATTGTTTGTATTCTGGACTCATGCTTTCAGTAATGCTATATTGAGTGTATAATCTACATGTATACAGACACTCACTGATTGCAGCATTTTTCATAATAGAAAAAAAATAGAAAAATTAACAATAATCTAAATGCCCATCAATAGAGAAATAGATAAATAGGGTTCAATTTTTCCATAGAGAGAAAAAAGCTGTAATAGGTAAATCTCTAGCACTGACCTAAAAGCCTTTATGAATATAGACCAAAATGTTTATAAGTACACCTGCTAGGGTAAAAAAAATAAAGTATGTGTGTGTGTGAGAGAGTGTGTGTGTATTTTTGTGCATCTGGTGAGATTATATATGCAGTAAGAAAACATACCCTCCAACACACACACACACACACACACACACACACATATACTCATACAACAGACTAGAAGTTTGTGCATATTTGTAACATCAGAATTTGTTAAACGGGGACATGGTCTTTTGTTTGTTTGTTTGTTTTTGTATAAATAAAACGCCAATCGCTAAGAAAAGTGTAA